>NC_068938.1:182598447-182898447 GCF_016801865.2 Culex pipiens pallens | reverse complement strand
ATTTTTTTCTTTTTTCAATATTTCAAATCTATAGGTTTAATTATTTTTAGATTTCAGATTTTCTTTTATAATTTTTTAAATTTTGGATTTTTTTTAATATCTGTGTTTTAAATTTTTGAGTTTTTTTTATTATATTTTTTTAATTTAAATTTTTTGTTACATTATATCTGACTCCATAAGTTTTAAAATCTCTTAAATTTTTGACTATTATTTCTAAAATTTTCGATTTTTTTCCAATTTAAAAATATCATATTTTTCGACACAAACAACGAATGTTAAAAATGAATTAAAATGTATTTAGCTTTTTATAAAAAAAATATTTTTTTAATTTGAAAAGGTCCTATAAGCCTTTGTGTTTCATATGTTTATAGGACCTATTAAAAAAAACTCTAGATCTTGTGTTTATAGTTTTAATTATTTTTACTTTTAATACTTCAACTTAAAAACTCAGAATTTTTTAAATTTCAATTTTTTTTTTAAATATTTTTGTTTCAAATTTTGTATTTATTTTTTGGATTTATACTAATAATAGATGAATTTTTGATTTTAAAAATTTAGTTTCATTTTATATATGAATTTCAAAAAAATATGAATTTATAAGTTTTAAATTTTTTTTAATTTTTTGACTCTTTTGGAATTTTCTAATTTTTCAAATTTCAATTTCACATTTTTTAACAGAACGGGTACAAATTGAAATAAAGACCACCTCTTAGTTTTTTAATGATTGAATTTTATATTTTTTAAGTCTTTTTATATTTTTTAAATTTTTTAAGTCTATGTAATTCTAGAATCTTAAAAGTTATCTTAAAGTTTAGGGAATAAAAATTTGGAAAAACATATGCCAAAAAATCAGATTTTGTATTTAGGTCAAATTGTGAAAAAAATAAAAATTAATAAAAAAATATCTTGCTTTGTATTTTTTTAATTTTAAAATTTGTTTTATTTAATTTCTTATAATTGTTTTTAGTTTTTAAAGTTTCAATTTTTTTTTAATTTTTGACTTTATTTTTGTAAAATTTCAAAATTTTCCAAATTTTTGTCGCATCTTTTGTTTAAAATATATTAGTTTAAATTTTGGTATTCATTTTCTGGTTTTAATCAATAATTTTGGAATTTTTGAGTTTTTTTTTTAATTTTAATTTCCTAATTTTTTTAATTTTTAGTTTTAAAATATTCTTTTTGGACTGATTTAATTTTTTTAGAATCTTTAGTTTTGACTATTGATGTTGGATTTTTTCTAATTTTCCAAAATTTCGTATTTTAATATAAATTATTAAGAGTCAAATTTCCATTTATGTTTGTTTAAAAATTTTATACCTTCATTTTTGAGTTTTGAAAATTGTTTCAAAGAAGAAAAAAATCCGAGTTTTTTAAATTCCTTTTTCAAACACTTTAATTTTGAAGTTGTTGGAAAGAATTTCTTTATTCAGGGTTTAAAATTTTGAAATTTATTTTTTTTCAATTTAAATTTCTGTAATCTTATTTGTTTTTAATTTTTTGTAAGCTTTTATGATTTTAAAAATTCATGAAATTCATTTTTTAAGCATAGATTTTTTTTTATTATTTTCTTGTGATTCTTTTTTTAATAAATTTTTTCAAACAACGAATTTCTAGTTTTTTAGTTTTTTTTGAGGTTTTGTAATTTCTCAATACATATATGAAAATTTGGTTTTTGCATTTTAATCCATCAATTTTGGTCTTTGAATTTTTGCAACGAAAAATTTATATTTTTTTATGTTTTGAGTTTATTTTTCATTATTTTTTTTAGCTTGAATTGTTTTTGAAATTTCTTAATTCTAAAATTTTTGAGATGATGATCTTTTTTTGAAATTTCCATTCTAGAATTTTTGAATTCATTTCAAAATCTGGTTTTTTGGTTCTAGCTTGCTCAAATTTAGATATATTTTTTTCATTTACGAATTTGTGATTTTTTTTAAATTTAAATCAAACAATCGCTTGCAACAATCAGGGGTGCACAATTTTTTTTTTTAATTTCAATGAATAAATTTGTCAAACTTTGAACTGCGCGTTTGTGTGTATATTTTTTTGCGCGACTTAACCTCGACAGAAACGCTGGATATTTCGGGGTGGGAGCGAAAACACCTACTGAAACAGGACTAAACAATTTTGGTTTGTGTGTCTCTGCTATATATTTACACCTTAAACTTCGGTGGAGCGCCCATAGTTGGCGCCACTGCCGGGAGCGGACGCAGCCGCCGCCGCCGCCATGGTGGCGCCCTCCTCCGGTCGCGACAGTTTCCGCTCGCGCCGTATCGCTCCGGTTGCGAGCTGCTGCGGTGGCTGCGTCACCACCACGTTCTGTGGTGGTGGCGGTTGCGTCGTCATCACGACTGGCTGCGTCGGCGGTGGCTGCGGATGTTGCGGGTGCTGTTGCAGGATTTGCTGGTGATAGATGGCGCCCATCAGGGCGGTGGGATGCTGGCCGGCATGCATGATGATCTGGCCGGAAGTGTTGCTGTGCGAGAGCATCCGGTTCACCTTGATGTCGCTACGGGAGCCGGTGCTCGCCGAGGTGGATTGAAATGAGATCGACATTCCACTGTCGAGCGAGCCAACACTACCGCGCCGTTGGGGCTTCTCATTGCCGACTGGTTTATTGAAATAGAGAGGGAGAAGCACAAAACAAACCAACACGAGACGAATGAAGGAGATGCGAGCCGAGATTCCGTTGGTTCCGGGGGTTGTGGTTGCGTCATGATGATGATGTCGTGGTGGCGATGGGATGCGTGCGTTCGTGCGTGCGTGATGAAGAGTTGCGCGCGGATGAGCGAGAAAAAAAAGAAGAAACGGAAGATCAGTGATGCGTTCGTTTGGGTTTGGGTCTTTCGCCATCTTGCCGGGGTGATAAACTCAACGAAAGTGGCTGCGTACTTGCGCCCACGTTTTCGTCAAGTTCAGGGACTCAAGCCAAAAGAAGAACAAAACAAGCTTCTTTTTTCCGATATTCGATTTTGTTTAATGACGAAATAACCAAATAAACAATAACAAAATATAATAATACTTAACAAAAAAAAGCAAAACGACCATTCTAGAATGACTTACATTGTTCGTGCATATCTAAGAGTGAATTGCTAAGCGCGCTTCGCTTCAACTGTGCTTCGCTATGTGTGTGTGCAATTCCGCAGTCGCTGGGCGAAACTCCGCCGCCGCCGACGCCTCCGACGCCGACCGAACCGCTACCTTGGAGTCCCCCACCGCCGGCACTGGGATGGAACTGGCCGACCTCGACGTCCGCGACGCCGCTGTCGCGGTTTTCGCTGTTGGTGCTGCGTTGGCCCCCGCGCGCCGACTTTTGCCGCTCGAGTTCGGCCTCGATGCGCAGCGTTTCCATCTCGTCCATCTCGCTGATGGATTCGCGCAGGTCCTCGGCGAACTTGCAGCGGTCGTGCTCGTTGCGCGCGTTGAACGTGACCAGCACCTTGCCGTCGACTTTCTGCGAGAGCCGGATGCAGTACGGGTAGTCTGGAGAAGGGAGATAAGGTTAATGAATTTCAGTTTAAATTGCATCATTTTATAATAGGAGTGCAAAGAAAGAATATTAATATTATTGTCGTTCAGTTCTTTTCGAACAAATGCAGGAGACACATTTACTCGAGTTCTTAAATCTAGATTTTTTTTTATCAGCTGTTGAAAGCTTAGGCAAGTAACTTCACGTAATGCTTACGTAATGCTTAAACAACAAAATAAATGAAATAAAAAAAATCTCCTTTAAAAATTTAAAGAAGTAGGGAGTAAAAACTCAAGCAAACAAAAAATATCAAAAATATAAATCAAAAACTTTAAAAATACAAAAGTAAAAAAAATCGCAATTCAAAATTTCCAGTGTAAGAACGGGCATCGATGAATAAAAATTAAAAAAATTAAATTATAAAAAAGAACTATTTTTATATAATTCATACAATACATTATTAATATATGTATTTTTTTTCATTTTCAATTCAATTTTTTCAAATGTTTTTTTTAAGTCTGAGGTTTGATAAATTTCCAAAGCATAAATTTTGCAATACATTAAAAAATACCTAGATATTGAAATTTTGAATTTGTGAATTATTTGTTAATTTGTTAATTAATTTTTGAATTGAGAAATTAAAAAAAATTAAAACTTTCAAATAAAAAATATTTTATGATTTTATTTTTATTTTATAAGGCCGTTGCAACAATTGTGCATCAAAATTTCACGAAACATAAAAAATGTATTTAAAATAGTCTTCAGTTTATGACACGACTTGCACGTATTGTAAAAAAAATGTCCCCTGATTTTTCGAACCAATTTTCAATAAAAATTTTAATCAAAAAAAATGCAAAAGCCTTAATAAAAAAATAGGAATTTCGAAAAGCTTAAACTTAATTTTTTTCGATTTAAATGTTGATACCTTGAAAATTATCTTTATTTTAGATTCTTTAATTTCAGAAATTTTAAATTAGAAAAAAATAAAGCTTTTCAAATATCAATAAAAAATAAATGCCAAAACTTCAGGGTTTTATTTTTATTGTACAAATTAGAACATAAAAAAAAGTTCAGGGATTTAGAAAAGTTTAAACTTATTTTTTTTTTCGATGAAAAATGAATTAATAAAGGAATAAAATTAAAACTAAAAAAAACTCTAATTGTATGTATTTTTACACTACATAAATGATAAATGTATTTTTTTCCATTTTCAAATTCAAATTTATCTTTTTATTTTATATTTTTGAAGTCTGAGGTTTGATAAATTACCAAACCATAAATTTTGCAATTCATGAAAAAAATACTTAGGTATTGAAATTTTGAATGTAAAAATTCTAAATAATATGTTTTGATGATCTTCACATTTCAGAAATCAGAGATTTGACAAAAAATATAGCTTTGAACATTTATAACAAATAATTGGAAAAGTACATAAATTTCAAGATTTTAATTTTATTTTATAAATCTTAAAATTCAAAATCAAAATAGAAATTTAGAAAAGCTTAAACTTAATTTTGTTTTCGATGAAGTTTTGAATAAGACAAAATTGAAAAAATAAAGAAAATGAAATTTCAAAATTATAAGCATTATAAAATGAATGATTTGAATTTTAAATCCTCTTTTTTACAATACAAAATATTTTTTTTCCATTTTTAATTCAATTCTATAAAGACCACAAAAAAATTAGGTTTTAAAAATTTCCAAACCATCTTGCAATTTATTTGAAATTTTGAATTGAAAAATTATTAACAAATATGTTTTGATACCTTGTAAATAACCTTATTTAAGATTTCTCGTTCGTTTTCGTTTTACGGAGCAAGGTGGGGGACGCGGCCTCAAGTCAGTCCAAGTCCGGTTTCTTGTGGAAAAAGGGTAGTGGCCGAACTAGTATTGCATACAAAATGAACACCACCGGAAGATATAGGGGATGGGGAGGGGGAAGGTGAAAGAAAATTAGTGTAGGTGTGAGTAGTAAGAACTTGGATGACTTGAGCAGTTACGGTAATCTAAGTTTAACACTGAATAAAGGAAATCTGAAATTATGATCCAAAGTAAAAAGGGCCGGAGAAATTAAATTATGAGTTAATTAAATAAGAAAATGTAACTGATCGCAGATGTATACAAAGGAAACCTATGATATATTTCAAATTTAAAGGAAATTTTAAAAAATACTGGAAAACAAAAGATGAAAACTAACTTGTCTAGGGAATATAAATCTTCGCAATTCGCAATTCGCAATTTTCAGTGTAAGAACGGGCCTTGACCGATCTTATGCACCAGGTTCCCGACGAACACGCACTGCCCTTACACCTACATCTCACCCTTGCTCTGAGTCAGTACGAGCAGCACGCTAGAACACGCTTTGAGTGTTCGTGCCAGGCATGCACACCTTCTTTTCCGGTTACGCATTTTAACTCGGCCGGGGGTGGTACATTACGTAGGGTTTGATGTAAGTATAAGCGCCTAACCATTTATAGTGTGCCTATCAACTATCATCAACGCAAAAACTGTTATATTATTAGTTTGAATTCAAAAATTAGTTGTTAGTTTACTGTGTATTGTTTTCTCCTGAAATCTTTCCTAGTGTTGAGTCGTGTTTATCTGTTGCTATTTCTTTTGTCGCGGTGTTTTGTTACAATTTTTGGTCCTAAGCATGTTATAAAAGTTTACCAAAAGTACAATAGTAATATTTGTGTTAATCCTTTAACCATTCCATAAAATGAGTAAGGTATGAGTAGACAGTAAAATAGAATTTATTTTATAAAAATCAAGAATCAATACTAAGAGAATGATGAGCGTATTTTAAAGAATAAAAATGAGAAGCTAGATGTATTAGATGTAAAATTAGACAATAGTTAATAAATAGAGATACAATACAAGCTTAGATTATAGTAATGATAATTTATAGGACAGATAAAGAATTATTCAAATAAATAAATTCGCAATAAAATCAAAAAAGATTAGGCGAATGATAAATAGACTTGATATTACTAGTACATTAAGGAAAAGTATATTTTTAAGGAAAAAAAAACAAAGTTTGTTACAGCAGTATCAATTGGTAAAAAAGAGTGGAAAAGCTTTGAGAGATAAGAGAATCAAAAGTTAGTAAAATCAAAATCAAATGATGGATATTAAATAGAAGAATCAGTGAAGAATTGAGAATCAGTAGAGCAAAATAAAAAAGGAGATAGGTGGTAGCTGGAAATGGAAAGGAGAGAAACCCCGTTGTGCGATGTTTCAGGTACATCCACAGCAGTTGACTCAACATACTGCGAATCGAAACAATACCGTCTACAATCACAAATTACTTCCCTTTCCCACATTGTTGCGCCCCTTTCTTTTAGCCGTCTCGACTCTGACCCGCGGTGGTCAAAGGTTTACGATCCGTTTCCACAGGCCACCAGCTAGGTCATCATGAAAACCAAGCCAACGTGGAGGTAAGAAAATAGGACACTCGCAAGGAACCAGAGCTATACTGTTCTGATCAAGATAATTCGGATGATCTAACAGAACTACGGATGTAGTTAGTTACGCTCCTTCCAGGATGTTCCTTACGTGGACGTCAACCGAAGAGCACGCAACAAGGTCAGTGCCATTGCATGCTCTTAGGTATCAATCCTTGGCCTGCAACTTGTCTAGGGAATATAAATCTTGAGGACTTTTTTCTGGGCCCCATCCTGTCGCGTCCGTCATTTCATTTTTCTGCTTCCATTTCATTAGGGCACAGAAGCTCTGCAAACAAGAGTGTATCTCTATCATACCTAATATAAACTGTCATTTGAGTGAAAGAGATGAACTCCTGTTCACAAAACCCTTGTGTCCCTTTGAAATGTTAGGCTCCATTTGATCGTCAAAACTCCAGTAAATCCTTGATTCGCAACAATGGTCGATACAACCATAATCCGAGAACCGTTAGTTCAACAGATTAACGAATTTTGTCCGATATCATTTCATTATTGATTGATCGAGACTCTATGGATGTTTTGACAATTCCGAATGGTTAGTATATCACTCAAATTGTATACAGAGATTCTGATAGCATCACTTAACTCGTTTACACAGAACTGTCGGCCTGGAATTATTAAACAATCTAAAGTTACAAAAAAACTAGCTATTCTGAGTGCCTTGCAAAAAACTTATTTATTAAAATACCAGATCCTAACCTAACACCCTCATTAAGATAAGAAAAAATCACGCTTCTGTTTTTGTGATTTATTAAATTATTTAATATAATCCCACAATGCCTAGAAGAGACCTCTCTTACTGTTGTGCGTAAGCGTTGCTTTGCTTTATGAATTTCTACCTAAGCTAACGATGTATCAAAAAGATTTAAACCTGTTCCTACCAGATTTTATAAACAAGAATATTGAGATGCAAATAAAAAAATCAATATCTTGCAATTTTACATAGTATAAAAGTTGTGATTTCTATCAACACAAGTATATAAATATAAAATAAATGTGTGATATATATCAACATCGGAAACCATTTTTGCAAATAGCCCTGAAACGACGGCAACGTGTGGCTCCATCTCCAGGGAATAACCTTATTTAAGATTTCTTGATTTAAAATTAGAAACTTGAAGAAAAAAAAAAAAACATTTAACTTTGAATATAATTTTTTTTTATATTTCATTCCAGGTTGTTGAGTTTCTTAAATTTTTGCGTTTAAAATTTCTGAAATCTGAAAACAAGTTTAAAACCTCATATTTCCGTGAATTTCCAAATTACTTTATTTTGAAGAATATTCAATATAAAAAAAGCAATTCAAAAATATTTTATTTTTCTGAAATTCAAAAATTTTAAAAATAAGAAATAAACGAGATTCATCAATTTTGAAACATTTTTTCTTGAACTACAATTCGATTACTCAAAAGCTTCGTCAAAATGTCGAAATATTGGTCTCTGTCCTAAAATATTACTCTAAAAATGCTCCAAAGTGATCTGATTAAGTGTTATCTGGTGGCATTGGAATTATGTAACGTTTTTTTTGTAACGAATTTTACAAATTTGGGTCGATTTCATAAAAAAAAGAAGATAATATTTTGTTATGTTTTTCTTTTAAAAAAAAAATCAAAACCTTAACTAGAAAAAAAAAACAAAAAAAATAAGATTTTAAATTTATAAAATTATTAGGAAACGTGTAACCGTTGAATCTGTTGAATATATTTGTCAAATTATAGAGAATTAAAAATGTATAAGATTGATTTAAAATACGAAAAGTTATTGTGATTTTATAAAGCAATAATTTGTAAAGATTGACACCATCTGAATCAGTATTTGATTACTTTTGAGATAAGATTTTCAATATTTTTAGGGATTTCAGTATTACATATCAGATTTCGTTCCAAATTAAAAAAATATAAAACCTATCAACACTCACTTGGAACATCGAGCAGCGTGACGACCATTCCGCACAGCGGATAGCTATTCCGGAACGTGTACGTGACGGAGCTCTTCTTCTTGCTGAAGATCTTGGTTATCACGAGCAGATCGTTGAACAGGAACACCTCGCGCTGGTGCACGCCCGGCCGCTCCTTCTTGTTAATGTCCGGAATTTCGTACAACCGACAGTAGCACACCAGTCGACGGTGGGGCAGCGCCAGGTTCGGTTTCTTGCCCACGATCGTCGCCTGGACCTTCATGACCTGGGTGACGTGATCGGAGCCGGGCTTGAACTCGTTCGCCTTGACACGCTCGTAGATTCCGGTCAGCATGTCCCGATCGATGTCGCCGCAGTCGTCGATGCCTCGAAGGTTCTTGATGAAGTCGTCGGCCCGCATCCGGCGTTCGGGTTTCAGGTTCGGCGTGTGCAGGTCCGTGTTGAGCATGATGATGGCAAAGGCGAGCACGAAGACGGTGTCGTGGGAGCGGAGCCGGGCCACGATGTCGCTGTTGCACTGGCAGTAGCGCGTCGAGAAGACCTCCATGAGGCGTTCGATTTTTTGGGCTTCGCCCGGCATCCGGAAGTAGCCTTGGAACTTGCGCAGGGCCACGTCCACCTGCATGCCGGAGAGATCCAGCTCGCCGGCGAAGCAGTCGAGGACGGCCATGTTGAAGGGGTTCTGCAGGTTGCCGAGGTACTCGCCGATCATCTGCCGGGAGAGACCCTTGCGCGAGATGAGGAACCGGGCCACGCCCTGGGGGGTGTTTTCGAGGAAGCCCTTCCGGATAAGGTAGGTGATGCCGCGTTCGGGCTTTTTGTTGAAGAGATTTAGGCCCACGCGGTACTGTCGCTTCCGGATCGTCTCCGAGACCTTGTAGCTGGTGGGCGTGTGGACAATTTGGTCGTGCTGCTCCATCGAGTACTGGGCGGCGCTCGTGTGCGAGCTGAGACATTCGTTCTCGATGCTGCTGATGGTGACGTTGGCACTTCCTGCGGATCCGACGACACCCGCCGTGACCGTGGCCCCAATCAGATGGTCCGGACTTTGGGCGTTGATTTGAATTCCGCTGGCGCTTCCACTGCTGCTGCCCGGTCCCTTTCGCTTCCACTGGGGCGAACTGGACCGATCGGAACCGATCTCCACGCCCTGCATTCGCTCCGCCGAAGCCGACGAATCGCTGCCGGAAGATTGAACCGAACTGAGCGAACCATTCTCCGCCGTTTTACACAACCCGTTTGGCCTCAACGAGCGGTTCGGCGTGTGCTGGGCGGACGTTATGCTGGACGTCCTCTTTGGTACTTCCGGTGGCACTTTGCGGCTCGCGCTACAACTGCTCGCCGCCGATCCGGAACTTCCGCCGGAGCTGCCAATTCCGATGCCACGCGGACGCATGTAAATCTGCGCCGCCGTGTAGTGCGGCGTGTACGGACAGTGCCCGTGTGGCAAACCGCCGGCGGTGGCCACGATCGGTTGTCCGCCGGTCGAATTCCACGACAGATTCATCGACGAAATGGTCGAATCGAGGACGGAACTGCCACCGCTCACGTTCAGATCCTGCGATCCGTATTGGCTGCTTTGGTACGTTGACGGCAGAATCTGGCCCTGGCCACCCGCGGCGGCGTAGTAAGCTTGTGCCTGCTGCTGCTGGTGCAGAATATTTACATGGGGATGTGAGTACGGCTGCTGCTGTTGGCCGCCCCCGGACGAGGGAACCGTCGTGCACATCTGGCCCTGCGTCCAGGAACTGTTGGCGGAGGCGGTGGCGGGTGGGGCAGGGCTGGCATTTCCGGACTGGCTGCGCGGAATCGGGCTCGAGTCCAGACGACGCTCGCGCAGGGACATTGACCGGACCGGGGTGACCCGGTGGTGCAGCGTTCCCGGCGGGGTGGCGGAGATTCTGTAGAAGAAGAAAAGTTGATTAATTTTATGTTTGAAACTAAATTTATTAAAACAACCTCAACATTACGACTAAACTACTAAAATAAAGACGGAGTGTATGGACGACCCTGCCTCACTTGTTTTCAAAACAAAGAAGTTTTTAATCGGACTTTTTCGCAACGACTTCTATTTGGTCCGAATGGGACAAACTACATGATTACAGACTAGGAAAACTAACTAGAAACTTTAACTACATTGATTTTGATACAGAAAATCCGGACTAAACTTGGAAAATTTCGACAAATTTTACGCAAACGGGACAATCACGTTGGCTTGACAGTTGAGACTTGAAATTGAAATTTGAAATGAATGACGAGGGGTGAGCAGATGCAAAATGTCAAACAAGTTTGTAATCGCTCTAAAGATTTTTCATTTTATATTTACACTTTAAAAAATGATTTTGTTAAAAATAACTATATTGAGTAGTTCTCTCCGTTTTTACAAATAAATCTTCAATAAATCTAATTTCAAAATTTGTAATTAAAATCTAGTTTTTAAAAAGTTCTACAAACAGGTAATTTTCCTCCAAATCAGAAAATTTCACTAAAGTTGTATTTTTAGGCATTGAAAATCGAACCAATATTTTTCGAGATATCGTCATTTGAAAATAAGAGATAAATTAGGTGACAACCAAAGAGAAGTGTGACACTGTAAAAAACACATTTTCATCTATTCGAATTCTTTTTGAGGCTGTATTTCAGAAATTAATTGTCCGATTGTCATGTCTCAACGAGAAATTGTAGAATTTTTCTTCAGCTGTTTAAAAATACATTTTTCAAGGGTATTCATGAAGTATTTTTTTATAACAAAAAAAAAAATACCAGACCGCAAAATTGCATGGAGATTTATATGGGAAAACTAATTAGGCAAAATTGCTTCTTTTGACATAGGAAATAGAAACATATGAAACACGATAGCTTATAGGAGCTTTTTAAAAATAACTCTAGAAATACAAATTTAAAAATTGAGAAGTAGTTTGCAAAAATCTAGAAAACTATTTTTTTATGTTTCGTGACATTTAAAAAAATATATTTCTGTTATTTTCGCTCAAATTTTCACACCCACTCAAGAATGAGCATTCGAAGTTTTCTTTTCATTGATTTCTGAGTATATATATATATTTTTTTAAACAACTCAAACTCGAGTAAATTTCACACAATTTCTAGCAGTTTCAATTTTTGCGCAATCCTAACTAAAAAAAAATCCGAATTTCGCTATTGTCAATAAGTGTAAAGTGCAATTTATGTTCTACATAAGACGAATCTTCTCCTGCTTTGTGTTTTTTCATTTATTTTTAGATTTTTTCACGGTTATTTATTAAGTTTTTATTAATGTTTTTTAGGCCTATTCTAAATACTTTTATTAATATTTTTTGTCTATTGTGTTTTTTTGTATTCCCATCACAAAAAAATAAAATAAACTTGATATTGGGCCGCATTGCCGGTAGCGGCAATGCGGCCCAGCAAGAAGTTACCGGGGAAGATCTCTTTACCCTGCCAGAGTTCTTTGCTCTCGCAGGGGAGATGATGACGCGGTTTCGGACCTGCCGTAACAAGGCGGAGCAATTCCTGGCCCTTGGGGAGCTGATGATCAAGCACATCTATAAAGGATAAAAAACTGTGATCTAGTTTTAAGCTTTCTCTATTTCTATCCCCTTTCCCTTGCAATTTTAGTAAGTTTATTCTTATTTTTTCTTACTCTTGGTGACACCTTTATTTACTAGTAATAATTGTTCCAAAATGGATTTAATGTAACACACAGCTGAAAGGAACTCCAAAACTCTGTTATGTATCTCAAAAGAACTTATTGTATCTTGATTATTCACCAATAAAACCGAATTTGAATTTGAATTTATCTTAAAGTATTTTTGAAAACTAGACATCCTTTAGCTGATTTTAAACTGCTCGTTTTAATTCGCTGTCAAATGTAAAATATGATATCATTTTGATCAAACCATTTCTCTAATATCTTAGTTTTTTTCAAAAAAATAAATAAATAATAATAATAATTTAAAAGTTATTGTTTTGAATAGTTCTTCCTTTATTTTTTTGAAGATCCTGAAAATTCTGGTGGATTTTTTTCATATTTGAATTGAAATTTTGAATATTTTTTCAAATAAATATATTTTGTTGCGTTTGAAAGTTTTTAAACAAAAAGCGAAAAAACATCAGATTTTTTGTAAGAGCCTGTTTTGGATACTTTAGATATCAATAAATTACCCTTAAATTATCAGATTCTGAAAGAATTACAAATTCAATATTTTTTGACAATGCAATCTCAAAAATCATGCTTAATTGTGTTTTTATACCAGAAAAATGTTTCCTGTTAATAGGCTAGAATGCAGATCGGAAGGAAAGGGGTCAAGAAACAGCTTTACGAACAGCAGAACAAAGGAGAGGGAGCGATTTCTTGGGGCTTTTATTCACCCTCTCTGACTTGCTTGCGCTGCCGCTGCTGCCCATTTGATTTTTTTCTTGACCGGTTCCTTCCGAAGTGCGTATACCGCTAATATTGTTAATGTTCAATTCTCTTGAGATTTTAACAAAAACGAGGAAAAAATATCGGTGGTGCATTTTACTGATCTGATCTCAACCCCAATTTTTTAAGGTTATTAATATAATTATATTTTTTCCATTGCACAGATCAATAAATATCTAAAGTGATAAGGTTTATTTTTAATTTAAAATTTTTGTTTTTGTTTAATTCAATAGATAATTAAAGATTTGATTGTGAAAATTAAAATAGACACTAATTGTGAAAAAAATTTGAATGAATCTTAATGAGATTTTGCAAAAATCTAAAACTGAAAATCTTAAATTTAACATATTTTTTTTGTTAAATACATAGCTGCCTGAATATGTATCCATGTATGTTTTCAAAAACACAGAGCAAATAAATACAGAACTTTTGAGTAATTTCCTGGAAAATTTTGCCTGTCATGTTCCATTCCATTCTATCATAAATATTTCGAACTAACTTGAACAACACTTCCAACGAATCTACACCAATCGTAAATTAACAAAAACACAAAACAAATCATCTACTCACGTGGCACAAACACGCTGACCGCCGCCAACGCCTCCCGCTCCTCCAACCAGGCTACCGTCCTCGTACAGTTGTCCTTCCTCCGCTAGATGGCCTTGCTGCTGCTGCATCATCTCCAGCTCGGCCTGGTGCTGCTGGTGCTGAACCCGCCGGCTCATGCGCTTCTCCGCCTTGGCCATCGCCGTGATCGACGCGAACTTCTTCACCATCGTGTAGTGCCGGAACGCGCGCTGGATTGTGAGGGCGGCGTGGCGTGCCTTGACACCGCCGTATTTGCGCTCCAACAGTTCGATCTGCTTGTCCAACAGATCCTGCGACAGCTCATACCTGTTAGAATCGAAAGAGAGGGAAAGGATATGGCTTAGTTAGAGCTACGAAAACAATTAGTAATGGGTTGAAGGCCGACTTGGTCGTTTGAAGCGGCGGCCACAGACAAGGGGATGCGAATTTTTTGGTCAATGTAGTCGAATCGACACTAGCGCAATCTGTTGCTTTGAATTGGAACTCCAACAATCAAACTTAAAGTTCAGTACACAAGAATAATCGTAAAAAGTCCGCTTCTCTATGCCCAACAAAGGCCGTACCGGCGTGGCGTCCTCAACTGGGACAACACAAGAACGCCGACTTTAATTAACCCAAAGTTGAAAGGAGGACGACGCGGCGGAGAGCATGTTCCGCTTAGATGGGAATTCCTCAGCTAGTACAAGACGACACGCAAAGGAATTTACTACGACGGGAGGACACACAAAGTGAACAAAAACATCGCCCTCTACAGACGACTAGAGCGAGAACGTTTAAGGGAAAAGTGTTTTTCCTTCTTTTTTCGGGGGTTTCTAAATTTAGCATTTTTACTAGTTAGGGCAAGGGAAAATGGTGGTTCAAGGGGACCCACCATCAAGAATTTCCAGAAAAAAAACGTGAAAGATACTCCAGAGAAGCTGTCAGCTTCCATCTAGGTCATTAGAAGAGCGTCGTCTCAATGAAATATTAGAAGGGAAAATCCTACGCGGAACGTGGTCCAGAAGCGCGCGCTTCCGCCTGTCAGCGATGATTTGTTTTGATTTTCCGGCTTTCCACATGTCGGACGGGGGGTTAGATGAGCTCCAAATGGGAAATTTTGGCCAATTTATGGACGTCGCGAGAGGCGAATGTCACTGGGAAGTTGTTTTTGTGTGGTTTAGCAATTCAAAGCTGCATTTAAATTAGTCATTTTGGCACGGTAGTCAAAACATTTGAACGAGAGGTGCATGAATTGGTTTATATTTTAAGGGCCGGAAGTAATAAAAGTGCACCGGTGTGTGTTGGGTTGTCATAGCATAAACGTTTTAATTTCGCTCACGTGAATGCTGCTTTGGCACGAGTTCAAAGTCGGTTTGGCGATGGAAAGCTCGTAAAATGCCATGGAAAAGAGTTTTTTAGAATTAATTGGTGGAATTATGCTAATTATCTAGGAAATGGTGAATTTCCGTGATGCTTAAAATGAGACTTGCTTGGATTTGAGTAATTTTTAAGCATTATTTGTTGTTGACAAAATTAGAACGAGGGGTCCTCAGATTGAAAGTTCGAAATGTAATCGTTTATGTTTTAACTGTTTTTAACTTAGGGTGTCAACTCAGTTTTTTTTTGGAGAAGTTATTTAAGAATTAAAGATTGAAATATAAAAAAAAGAATTAAAAAAATAACTTGAATTGAATGTTGATTTTTAGTCTAAACTATTTTTATCATGACTCATCCTCAACGAGACCTCAACACTATCATTTACGGAAGCATTCACCGCACAAAACAAGTTGAGCGCTAATTGCCCCACAAACCTCCAAGGTAGTCAGCAATGTTCTGGTCTGGTGATCTGCCGTACGATGACGACCATAAGTCACCATCAGAACCAGTCCTGCTCGATCTAACGTACACGCAATCGCCGCTTCGGGGCACCCTCCCCAAATGTTCCACCTTGCACGAAGTGAATCACTCGTAAAATAACGATTCGTTGACCTTTGGGACGCGGGCGCGCAGCTCCACTCAAATTGAAGACCGACCGACCGAGCAGAGAAATGGAATTAATAATGCGACTAGTAGCGAGAGTAGTTTTTAGTGAAACCTTAAAACCGCTGAAAGTCGAGCGGCGACTAAATTTAGAACCTTCGGCACGACTCCCTTGAGAAAGGTGGTGGATTCCACCCGATTTTGAAAAGTTGGTGTGATTAATTACCATACAAATTTAATCTCGAGCTTGCAGACACAGTAGGCCGAGTTGCGGCGGTTGGTGCCGCCGTTGACTAGACCGGCGCCGGTCGCACCAGTGTTGCCTGCAGCTGTCACTAGCAGTTGCTCAAGGTTGCCAGATTTGGCGCGCCGTTTTCGAGGCTTTCTTCGGCGCACAATTGCGGCCTCATCGCCATTGTTGTTATTGTTTTCGATCCGTTCCGGTGAGCTGGTGGCCCCATTCAGGACGCCGTTTTCGGCGGCAGCACTGTTGTTGTTGGTCACCGGAAAGCACTGACAGCAGCACGAGCACACACAATCACACTGGAATTCGGGCGCTGGACCGGTGTCACCATTATGGGCAGCAGTCGTTATAACCTCATTGGTATTGTCGCTGCTGTTGAACATTTTTTTCGTTGCTAAACGGCTTTTGTCCGATTCGCGACGATTCGCACTTTCGTTTTTGGAAGCACCACGCGATAATGGCTGCGCGTTGTTGCTGTTGTTGCCAGCTTATCCATCAGATAAGTCACCAAGTCTTCACTGCTGCACTGCTTCACATCCACTTCCGACGACGCTTCGGCACACATTAATTTGAGTTTTGTCAACACCAGAGGCAACATGCCGCGCCGTGGGCGCCCTCTTTCGAATCACATTTGTTTGAAATTCCGTCGTGTCGACACTGTACAATGTTAGCTGTCACTGAGCAGTTCCGAAAAGCTGGATATGGAGGGTCGTGAAAATTGATTCTTCTTCTTTTCTTGAAATTTATTGCTTTCGAGTAGTAAACCGCCCTAACCTCAATCCCTAAAATCGAAATCGAAGTAGTCCCCTCTCTTCCTGATAACTCGGAAATTGTACGACTTCCAGCAGTGTAATCCGGCACACCTCAAGGAAGTCACTTCTTGGAAGCGCGAGCTGAAACGTGACCCAAACAACAGGTTGAGAGCGACTGAACCTTAAGCGCTGGCTGGTGGTGTTTCGGTATCGATTTCTAACGCATTTCTGAGCTCGTCGTTATCAACGTGGAGCTTAGATAAGAGAAGGTGAAAGGTAGACGTAAAATTCGCGAGGAAGATTCACCGATGGTGGCACGTTTTTCAGGGTGCGCGGGCAATGTTGATACAATCGGGATGCAAATTGGGTTTGGGGAATTCACTTTGCACTGAAATGAAGGGGCGAAACGTGCGAGATCAGGAATCTTAAACTAATATCAATTTGAGGTCTGGAAGATTTGCCTAAGCTTCCTTATCACAATTTATCAAATGATAAGTGAAACAAGCTTAACCTGCATTTAAAGTTGTTTACATTCGAAAAATGGCAATATCTTGCGGACACACAAGTGTGTTCTTCCTCGTCAAATGTGTAGATTAGATAACGAAAAGTTCGCACCTTGATAAAATTCCTGCCTCAAGCGTTATAAATCATACATCGTCAGATCCAGTAATGTGCTGTAATCGCCGCAAATGCAAACACATCACTGTGATTAACTCTTATTCCAGCTTCCAATAATGTAATCGTTTCTGGAGATCTCCGCTTAATTCAGGGTCTTGGATAGGGGAATCTGGCTATATTTTTGTTGATTTAAATTGAACAAAGTTTATTAAATTAAATCAATACATCAATCAATGATATTTCAAATGTTCCAAATTTATTTTTTGATTTTGAATTATTATTTTGGCAAAATATATTCAATGGAGCTGAATGATTTCCTTTTATTTACAAACATTCTAAATGAAATAAAAAAATTAGTCCGTTTTTTATGTTATTTGCTTAAAGCGGGGTTCACTCTGATTTGAGTCATTTTTGTGCATTATTTGTTGGTTTGAAATAATAACGGAGGTCTTCGAGTTACAGATTTTACATGGAATCGGTTCTGATTTAACAGTTGAATTGAAAATAGTTCTTAATATTTTTTTAAAACTGGTTTTGAAACTAATTAAATAAAAAAAAACCGTAAATTTAATAAATTGGAGTATTTTCAGTCGATATTTGTTCAATGAAAATAATTAAATACAATAAAAAAGCCACTTCTGAGTTCCCTACTGCTCCGTAGCTAGCAAACCACCCCGCTAATCCCTGATCTTCTCAAACAAGCACTAATTAGAGCGTGTAACATATCGGTACGCAGCATCCATCCCTTTGTTAAGGCCGCTGGATGCGCAGACTTATAAATCAGTTTCGCGCTTGTTCGTTCGCCTGCATATTAATTCCCCCACCACAGCAACAACAATAACAACAACACCACTAATGATGTCAATTTCGATGCCGAGATTCGGATTGCTCGTATCATCAAAATTTAATTAAATCATTCGTTCTACTGCACGTTTGAACGCCACCACAGAGCGAGGGGCGTTGTTTACAGTCATGTTCACCATACATCACACACATGCTTCTTCACGTTCAGAACCCGAATGTTCTCTCTCTTCTGCATCGAGAAAACTAATGATCTTTTAAACACAACACTCGATGCTCCAATTTTCTTCTCCCCTTCTCCCTCGAACATCCTTTGTTTACAACACACTTCACACCGTTCGAAAATCGTGCGTACGCGCGCTCCTCATTTGTTATTCACATGCTTCTAGAAGTGCTTCTTCTGCGCTCGGTGAGATTTCGACGATTTCTTCGAGCTCTTTTTCGGTGCAAGGTGTTATCGCCGAGCCCTTTTTCGTGGGAGTTTCGTTGATCCGGTTTGCTCGAAATCACTTGTTCCTGTTTTTTTTGTGTTCCTTCTGTTGATGTTTTCCTCGACAACTTCCGATGCTGAACAGGACACACAAAGGGTCTTCGAGGGAAAGCTAACCATTGGATGCTGGGTCACATTGGACGACGGCACAAATTACAATACAATTAGTTCCGTTTCGCTTTTTTGGGAAGTCGGTAGAGGAAGCAATACTTCCGGTCCTTCTACCGGACTGTAGCGACGGCTTTGTGTCCTGGATCACAACGGTTGCTAAGGTGGTAATTTACACGTATCCGCAAGTCTGAACCGCTGAGGAAGACATAAATTCCTGGTTTGGTTCACCTCGCACGCAATGCCGACCACCTTTGGGTCGTCGATTCAGCACTAATCGTACAAACCGCGCGATGTTGTGCCCTTTTCCACCTAGGCTAGCCGTGTTCCATATGTTCGAACTGCACTCGATGTTTTGTAATGGTAATTAATCCAAGGCAATTACTGCATTCCAGCAATGTTAATTCGATTTTTTTTCCTCCGGCTCTGCCCGTCGATACCTCAAAGGTGAGGTAAACTCGCTGTTCCGTGGTTTACCGCTAAACCAGCGGACCATGAAACGCTGGCGCGGATATTGACGGATGAGCACGCGCCTCAAGCACGATGCGCGAAACCGTTGTGACAGACCGTACGGCTGTCGGAGAACTGGCCCGGGCAGCAAGCCGAGTCCGATTCCGAATCGCGGCTTGAGCTATACGGAGAGATAGGAGAGCGCGGCTCATCATATTGGCGCAGCATATGGCCAAGTGTGACGAGCGCGCGCGTGGATCTGGATTGTGGGTGGCAAGAGAGAGAATTGCAACTCGTTTGATGGAAAAACGGGGAGAGAAAGCATTTGACTCGCCGCTTGAGGTGGTCAGTGATTCATCAAGAGTTGTTGGAAATTGGAGCTAATTTAATAATATACTAAACAGAACAACGCCTTAAGAATGCAGCAGTTTTGAAATTTAACTTTTAATTTGATTTAATAATAGAATAAGTGATAAGCAGCGTAAAAAATCCCGAAATTTAGACCATGAAACTTTGATACATAATTACTGAATTAAACCAGGAAAACATGATCAAAATAAACAAAAAATCCTTTTATTCTTACCCTCCAAGAAGCAAACTTATTCAGTTAAATAATGGTTGTGGAATCTGCTGTTAATCTTTGCTTTTTAACTGCTAAAGTAGCAAAACAAAAAATGCCATTAATTACATCACAATTAAGAAATCTGGAGTTTTTTTTGAAAAGGTCCAATAAACCAAATTTTATTTTTTTGCTTTTTGGGTGTTTTTGAATACCCCTGACTCAAGGCGGTTTCAAAAACACCCAAAAAGCAAAAAATGAAAATTTGGTTTATTCGACCTTTTCAAAAAAAAAAAAAAACTCCAGAAATGTAAAATTGAATATAATTTAATTTTGTACAGCGCAATTTTAAGTTTTTTTTTGTTGTAGCACACAAATGAATAACTTTAACATTTTTCATATAATATGTAAAATATGTGAATTATTTTTTTTAATTAGATTTTTTTTTTAAATTGAGTCAACACCCTGCATTTAATGGCAGCAAAAACAACGATTACATATTTCCAGCATTACATCGAAGAACCCCTCGGCGGTTTGTTATTGTTTTGGTCGACATTCCCAGATCGAACGATGTCGGGCAAGCTAGCGAGGGCGGTTTCGTGTCCCAATCCGACGTTTCCCTTGTGGATTCGTTCTCAAACTCGTCAACTTCTCAATTTTTATGTTTATATTTACAACAGCATTCAAATTAATTGGAAACAGACGCGAATAACGAAGATAATGTAATTTTGAGCATAACAGCTTGAAAATGTAAAAAATAGTCTATTTATATCTCACACCGTTTTCTTTTGATATGCTTTGAAAAACTGTTTTATGGTCCCCTTAATAACTTCACTTTACGGCTCATCACGGCCGTTATGGCGTTTTTTTCTGTGACCACTTCTGTCAGCCAGCTTCATTCGCTCTCTCGAGACAGAGGAAGAGATACATCACTTAATAAAATCTCGTCTGCGGGACTGAGATTCTGTAAACATCATCCCGAGTTCTCGTCCAGTCATCCAGACCGTGAGACTACCATGACTTGATGAAACGCAGAACTTTTGAGCAGGCAGCTGCCGGTGTTACTCGCGCTACCATGTTACACAAGTGAGATTAATTTCTCACCGTGAAGTGTCCCGGAAGTCTTTTTCCAGCAGGGATCAGGGAAAATTGCTTCCGCGCGTTCGTATAGGGTAATGACACGTGGCTTTCTTTGTGGACTTCTTGCAAAACATTGAAATCTAGCGTGAGAAAGTCGCCTTGAGGCGCCTTTGTTTGGTCCACAAAGAGTCGTCATATTTGTCTATTTTCGACTGGAACACGACGAGCGTAAAGATTTTTATCATCCGACGACGTCTCGCCGCCACAACATCTTGGCTACATTTTCCAATTCCTCTCACGTTTCTTTGATCTCACTCCACTCCCGAAATCCGCCGTCTAGCCACGGTAGCTATTCATCTTGATGATGAAATAAAAATCGGAGTGATTTATTCGCTATCATGAGAACGCTCTTTTCCACCGATGGAGTTTGGAAATGACTCCACCGCAAGTGTGACATTTGATCCCTCGCATTGTGTTTATCCTCGTGTCCATCACATTAAAAGTGGGCCGATTCGGCCCGACGACAGAACCTCCCACAGCCCATTTATCTCGTTAAGGGAAAACATCACTCGATCAGCCGGCGAGAATGACACATCTGTGTCAAGAAGATCGCCAACTCGCCACATTGTGTCCGTCCGATAATGGACACGGCTTACACGAACACACTCGGTTCTACGGTTTT
The DNA here is from genome assembly GCF_016801865.2 of Culex pipiens pallens. NCBI lineage: Eukaryota > Metazoa > Arthropoda > Insecta > Diptera > Culicidae > Culex > Culex pipiens. The sequence continues at coordinate 182,876,845 of NC_068938.1, read as the reverse complement.
AATTACCTCCAATTAACTCTGCGGTGCACTCTCCAGCGGTACGGTACCGTGGCGAAGAAACGATTTGAGAATACTTTCCACCTCGTTTGCGAGACGCGTGTCGTTATCTGTTTGCCAATAATTGGCACGAAACGGCGCTTTTCGCGAGCGCACTTTTGACAACTTTCGGCGCAGAATCGGTGTGCAATTGTATTTTGCTCCAAGGTTTGAGCTGGACTGCTCTTTACCCAGACGGGGAGGACCTCGAGACAGAGTCGCTGTAAATTTTCGCGAGAAGCTGTTATCAGCGTTGTATTCTCTCCAGATATCAGGGTCGGCGCGGCAATCTTGTCTGCGGTGCCGTATTACAATCCCCATTGACTAACAATCCGACGCCAGACCTTAAACATGTGGCGGTTTCTTATCAGCATCCTCCTCCCAATACAGACACTTGTGCCAACCAGCAAGGTGATGACGGTTGCAAAAAATTGGTTTTGCTGACGCGAGCCAGCTTCACAATGGTGCCATCTATGAACCCGTTTGGATTGTTTTGTTTTGGTTCTCCTTGGAGAAGATCACCCGGGCACAATGAGCTTTATTGTCGGATTTGGCGACCGATAAGGGTGACGTCGCAAAATGAGTCATGGCATTTGATAAGATCTTTGGCATCAAGGTTCTGAGGTTCTCTACCATCAAATTTTCTAACCTCCAACTGACGTCACAAAACACAACAGAACCTTCCAGTTTTTTGACACGGTCACGGTTGTAAGGTGTGCTTTGATAACAGCGAAACTGATTCAAAACATCGTGAGAGAGACTCGAATTCTCAGGAGAGCCGCTGTTTACCGCTGAAGCGGTCGTAAATAAAAAAGTTTTTCCCAGTCTTCTTTCGACTTGTTTACGTCGGCGTAGTACGACCAATTCAAAACCAGGTGTCGGCAGTGTCGGTTTGGAGAGGAGAATGGCCGTTTTACGCGTGTCTTTTTTCTTAAATTCGGGAGGGTGTAGCAAATTATAGGTGTTATTTATGGATGGCGTAAATTTGAATATTCCATTGTTTCGTTGTATTCACGCAAGGGGGTTGGGTCAATGGACGACGTGTCGTCCAATTAATGTGAGAAACTTTGGGAAGTATGCTAATTATAAACAAGCAAGATGTCATACTTTTCAGTACCGGTCGAGTCCCAACATGCTCGCGAGCTGTCATCGCGGAATAATCCCATTAGAGTGGATTTACACGACATTAATTAAGGTTATGTCGGTGCACTTGGAGTGCACACATCGGGCCCGAAATGGTGGATAATTATAGCGCAACTCTGGCGGCCGCGTACACGCAACCCCATGCTGACCGCTGCAAGTATCGATTCTTGCGGCTTGGTCAATTGGATTAGCGCACCATTACGGTGCAGCCGGTCGGCAAACATATAGGTTATGTCATTCTGACAGTTACGGAAGTCTGGACTTTCGCTGCTTGGTTGTTTTTTTTTAGGAGTACTTACGCATTCTGACCGCGGGTCCGCTTGAGCACTTCGCCATTACTCCGGATCGAGCCCTTTTTGTGCAGCGTCGGGGTGGCCATGGCCGTCTGGTGGCCGCCACCGAGCTGGCTGTGGTGGTAACTGTTGGGCTGGTGGTGATGATGGTACGCCAGCTGCTGGGGCTGCACATAGTGCTGCTGGGTCGTCGTCTGGGGCAGGTACACGTACCCTCCGGTACCGTTGTTGGCAACAACGGCCGCCGCCGCCGAACCTCCGCAGAGGCTACTGCTGGCATTGCTGCTGGTGCTGGCACCACTGGCCGACAGGATACCACTACCACTACCGGGATGATGATGGTGTGTCGAGTAAATCTGGGATGGACGATCGATCTTTTGTGGAAAACTACGAAAATGTAAGAGAGAGAGAGACGAAACAAAAAGGATGATTAAAACACGCTCTGTGACCATGAAAAAGGGAGCAGATGTTTTCAGGGGTTGAAGATTTCTTGCGAGACAACACCAGTGTGCAGTGCAGGCCGTCAGGAAAGGTCGAGCAAAGCAAAAGAGAGGAAACGCTTAAAAAATTGAAAACTGATACATGAATGCAATTACAAAATCAGGTTTCTCTTATGTTAAATCCTCGGGACGCTCAACAGTTGGTTTCGCGGGAAAACGTGACATCTGTTCCAGCCGGGCTGGCAGCTTGTTATGCTTCTTAAGTTTCGAGCGACCACGTGGGCCGGCTACCCTTGGGATATGGTAAACAAAGGTGGATTTTTAGAGCTGTGGTTTGAAAGTTTTCTATCGTTTCTGGAATAATCTCATAATAGTAAACAAATAGTTTGTCGATATTGAACGATTCATCGACCTCTACGCTGACCGACAAGCCTGATATAGTCGGGTTAGTTATTTTCTTTGGGGTAGACCATTGTTTACATGACGAGGGGTCCACGAAACTGTTCATTACGTGAATTAATTCTACACTGTAAATGTGTTTTAGCGACATCTGCCAAAACATGGGAAAGTGTAAACAATTTTTACGCAAATTTGAGTCCTATCAAAATTAGATTTTTGTATGAAAATGGCACTTGATGAAACTCAATAACAGCAATTTAGGAATTAATAAGAACTTAAGCAGCTTTTGCCGATTACTCATGAAATAGAGTGCTTTATATCATAGATAGCGCACCCTATGTCCAAAAAAAGGGGGCAAAACACAATAAAACAATAATGCCTTGTAAACGGTAACTATTTCCCCTTCTTCGACACGACACCATAGTTGGAATATATCCGCGATACGTGCGTTGGCGAGAGTTCTGAACTATATCTGCTAATGGCCGCGGCCACATTTCCACCAGCGCGCCGCAGCCCTGTAATTACGGAGATAAGTCCGGGGTGAACGCGCCATCACGTGGCCACTGGCGACGTTCTGGCACGTTTCCCGGCTGCGTCGTCGTCGTCGTCGCGATCACATAATTTTGCTTAATTAAAAATTTTATTTATTAGTTTCAAGCTTGGGCGATCAAGCGGAACCACATACTCCCCGGCCGCGCTAGCGGGTTCCATTTATATGTACGTGTAGATATCTGGAACGGCTCGCCGTTGGGAACTCTGTGTTTGGTTAAGGTGGAGAGAGTTTAGATGAATATGTAGGAGGTTGGGCGCCAAACGGGGCGCGGAAGAGTTCAACCACATTTGAACTTTTTTGGAATTATTTTTAGAGTACAAACATGTGGGGCACCGTTTCTTCAAATCCACACCACAGGTTCCCGCAAGAAAGTGCCGTCCGTCTTGCCACATGTGTTTAGTGTTTTTTGAAAGGATGAGGCACTTCACCATGTGGGTGTAAACAAAGCCGGGAAACAGAGACGCCTCTCAAACTCTCAGAGGGCGCCCGCTAATCAGACAGCGGATTGACGGCGGACCAGGGCAGATGGTCAAGGAGGAAGGAAAACACAAAAGGAGCGAGATTTCCTCGAAGGACGAGCCGGTCGTGTGGCGAGACACGCGCCTCTGGGACGGCCGCCATGTTGACGTCTTCGCCACCGAAATTAGTGACGCCTGGGGCTTGTCAAAAGTTCTAATAAATCTTGCGGATTCGTCTGAGCAGCAGGAACACAAAACATTCCGCCATCACGCTCCATGAACAAAAGCAATTTATTTCCGGCAAAAATAGACTCTCTTGCTTCACTTTTGTTCCGGTTGTCATGGCAGTGCTGCCATCTAGCCGGCGTTGATAAACGACAGGCGACGATTTTGGCATCCATCCCGCATTGACAGGAGGGCGAAAGTGGCCCCCACCGAAAAAAGGAGATTATTAATATCACCTGTCACTGTCAGAACGACGTGAGGACGCGGGGATTTTACCAATACAAAAGAAACGTGTAGGTGTGATGAGGGGATGGAGGATGTAATACCATTATCATCGAGCTTGATTGCACTCGCTTGGTTTGGTGTGAACTGACAGCTCGGGGAGCTCGCTCGCTTCCTGAATTTGCATCTCCCGATAAGAAGCAGACACGGTGCGGGGAGATAAACATTCAGTTTTACAGGAGACTCTTGGTAACTTGATTAAAAATCAACAAAAAGCGATTAAAGTAAACTTACTCAATTTTGAGTAGAATGCTTTCATTATGAAAAGAAACACGAATTCAATTTTGAGTGTTTTGTAATAATCGTGTAGGACTTAATGACATTGAGGGGTCCTCCGATGTAACCGATTACACATTACACGATCAAATTTTTCTATCGACTTCTTAATAAGATTCGATCAACTCCAACAGATGTCTTTGTGGTGAATACAACTGTCACCGCATATTCACCACTTTAAACAAAAACATTCCAACATTCCAGGATTTCACTGTATCGACCTGCTGGCCTTTTCACATGTCAAAGCGGGGGTGTAGAGAGCTCAATAAATCGACATCTTTGTGTGAGCTTCCCCACCACGTTCAATGGTGGATTCAGGTAGGGTGGGAAATTCAAAAGGAAATGGCTTTCCTCCCTTCATGCCGCTCCGGAAGTCCCGATGTGATGGAAAAGTGGAAAATTATGAAAATGAGCGAGTTCCATGGTTTGGGATGAGCAAAAAACGTGAGTTCGTGAGGTGTATTATAGTTTGTGATGCGGGCTTTACGCGATAATTTTTTATTCCTTCTAAAATTATGTAGTTTTCCCGTCGTCGATCGAGCGCTGCCGTGGTGATTACCATAACAATTAAGAGGTGGATAGTCTAATTTTTTTTATATTTTCTGTATGATACTCTTTTCAGAAAGGGTGCAATGGAAGGGGGTTGAATTTGAATAGAATAACAAACAGGACGTTGGAAAAGGGAGGGGGAATGCACAGAGATATGAGAACAGCGACACTTGAGTTGGTTTGACGGTTGAGTGGTTTTTTGAAAAGAGGTAATTTTTAAATGGAAATTCAGTGGTGAATTTGAGCTGAACTTTGGAATCGTTCAACACAGCAAGCAGATCACAGCGAACAGCAGTTTGGTTGACGATGAATCAACAACGCTTTGCCAATTTGACAGATTCAAAAAGTTAAAGTCTTGTAGGCCTGCTTACAATATTAAAATAAAAAAATAGAATCAAACTATTAATTTGTTTTTGTATAAGGCTTTCTAGGCCCAGTGAAAAAATATAATTTAACCCAAAAATGACGAACTTCTCGTCACAGTGTCCTGATGCAAAAAATGATCGAGCTGTAGCTGTCACAACCCTGCGAAGTATGTCAGCTGATATATCGGGCGGTCAGTCAAAAACACCAGCTAGAAGTTGCCTGACAAAAAACTTTTGCTAGAAAGAGATAGGAAATCTGATGTGTAGGTAAATTTCTGACTAGAAAGCCTCATTGTTGGACCCCTCTTATGTGGCAAAAAATGTGCTAAATTAAATTGTAGATAAACCCTCATCTCGAAAAAAAAATAGTTAAATTCTTGAATAATTTTCAAAAAGACACAAGTATCATCTTGGATCAAGGAGACAAATGTCAAACTAACAATAGGAATATGACACTCTTGGATGTAAACAAAAAGCTCATAACTCTTACTCTTACTTAATGTGAACAATCACCAGAATGCGTATTTATTTACATATTTTGAAAAGTTACCTTAAAACTAGCGAACAATCGATTTTAAATTGTTTTTCACAAATAATGAAAAATTTGTTATGATTAAGAGAAAATATAAATTGGAAGCGTCAATACATAACCGATATGTTTACAAGAAAGGCAAAACAATGTAAATTGGCAACAAAAAGTGTAAACAAACAGTTTATACCAAAACGAAAAGAACTGACTGTTTGTTTACACTTTTTGTTGCCAATTTACATTGTTTCGCTTGAAATAAGATTCATAAACAAATTTGTTCTAGTTTGACCTTTTCGAGGGTGCCAAAAAGTGAGGTTATTTCACTGATAACAAAAGTCAATGGTTGGTACGTGTTGAACTTAAACAGAGAAACAAACAAATCAAGCATACTAGTGTTCAGCATGAATCATCTATACAGGCATTCGTCATGAATTGTGGACACACAGAATTAAATGAGGAAATTATGGTACAGAAATGACCTAAGCTTACAAATTAAAACGGAACTAATTCGAATTTGATAAAAGTAAACCTAATTAAAATATATGAAACAAAAGTAAAACTCTACCTTCCACCTATAATAAATCCAGAGATACAAATAATCATTTTGTTTTCGGCTGCTGCTGCTCACGACAGATATAATACACAAACAAAAGCGTTTTTTTTGTAGCGGTTGCCAAAAACTAAGTTTCACTCACAAGCACAAAACTAATTACAGAACGTAAAGAAATAACGTCTATTTATCACAGAGTTTGGTCCAAACTAGAGTTCGGCGCGAATTGCTGCGCCGGCATAAACAAAAACATAACCAACAAAACACAGGGTGCACAAACACATACACGCAAAGTAAACAAAAGGCTAGGGTTGCCAATTTGGGTGGTTTTGTTGGAGTTTGAAAATCAATACTTTAAGATTTGAAACAGCAGCATTTTGGTTTTGCTGGGCTGATGTGGCTGGCCTTTGGGATTCACTTTCGCAGCTTCTTTCACCAAATTGACGCCGTCGAATATCCTTGTGTTTGACGGTTGCGGCGGTATCCTTTCTGAGCATCGAGGACGAATTTTGACGGTTCGTTAATTGGTTCGGTTTATTGTGCAGGTCTCGACGAGGTTATTTTAGCGTAACATCACAGCTCTGTAAATGTCCTTCTGAAGTTCACACGCGACGATGCTTCTTATCGTGTGTTGTACAATGCAAATTGCAACCCCTCCCCTCCCTTTAAGGACGACGCTCTCCGCACACTCAAAATTGCTCGGCAGGGACGAAAAATCGATAAGCTTCCCCACTGCGAAATATCGCACACTACTACACAGATACACCGCGATGGTCACTGGGCACTTTATTTTGTTGGAGCAGCAAAAATATCCTCCAAAAATAGTCCTTTCGTGTAAAATTGCAGCAAAAAATCACAGATCACGCACTCTCTTCCTCGTTTATTTTTATCAGCTCGAAAAAGATCATCACAATGAAACCATTCTCTCTCGTTCTCTCTCACACGCGATATTTTCACCTCTATTTGTTGCGAAAATCGCGCTCGCGTCACACTTTTATCGAATTATCCTGTCGGGTTCGTACGTTGCCTATTCTACCGCACAAATCCCACCCCGTTTTCTAAACGACATTCGTCGGCGACATCCTTCGGTTGACTGAGCCGAGCCCGCTCGCAGGAGTTCGGTTTTGTTCTTTCGTCCTCGCTCTCAGCATCAAGCTTTTGTTCATCGCTCACTCTCTCTCAACGCAAGTTTTCCTCTCTTCCTTGCATGCTTTTCTACGATTATTTTGTTTCACGCGTTGAGAAGAGTTTTACGTTGTACGACTAAAGACTAGACACAGGTCGTAGCAGGCCAGACCCATGCGTTTGGGTTTACGTTTGGTTTACAACTGACTAAAAGTTTAAAGCTGGGTTGTTCTCGTGCGGAGACTTGCGGGAGAGAAGACTGCCATGGGAGGATTATAAGGGGGTAGAGAGAGTGGATTGGGTTTGATACACGGTTTTTCGGGGATTTTCATCTGTTTTGGGAGTGCTACTGTGGGATACACAGAAGAAAAAAAATGATGGTAATATTCATCAGGAAATGGTGACAGATTTTGTGGCTAAAAAAATGATGAATTTTACCCTAGAAAATGATGAATTTTCATCAGTTTTAGATGAATATTCATCAGGTTCACATTTTTACACATTTTTTATGTAATATTTCTCAAAAATAGAGTTAATATTCAACCTACCAAATTTTCAACATTTTGATTCAACTTTTTTTGTCTGTGTAGAGAACAAAGTGTGCGAATGAAGTGATGCATTCACTTAAAAATTTTAAGTATTTGATGCTCTATCAAAATTGTTTCCAAAATATGTATCCTTCAAAAATATCTACTTTGCATTTTTATTTAAAAAAAAACAATGTTTGATTTCTGAAATATTTTTTTTAAATCATACATCAGTTCCTTAAAGTGTTTTACAAATTCTATTTTAGTAATGTTAACAATTGAATATTTAAATATGTGAAATATTTTGCTCTTTTTTTGAAAATAATTTCTAAATTTAAAAAATCCATCCTAGCATTTGAACGTTTTCAAAACAAGAGCTTTAAGCCCTTTCAATAGGTTACGTCTTATTACAAAATTTAGAAATATATTTGAAAGAAAATACTAACATAAACTTAAAAAAACGTTTTTGAGAATTTATTTTTTTAGTGATACGGCTAGTACAAATTTGTTTTAAATTTCGAATTTGTAGCCTAGTTATCATGGGCAAAAAGTTGAAATAAAGTTTGCCATGCCATGGCCTTATTTGTTAATTTTTTGCTATTATTTTTTTTTTCAAGTTAGAAACAATGTTTTTTTTAAAGGTTAAATGGGAAAGTAGTGCCATATTGATATCAACAACGACTCGAGATTTTGGAAAATTTATACAAATTTAAGGAAAATGCCTCAACTTAGGAAAATCTGTTTTTTTTGCAGATGATAAATATGTTAATAGCAACCAATCTGTGGAGTTCAAAAATTAATTTAAGTTGAACAGAAATTGGCCAAAAACTGGCGTCCAGTTTCAGCTTAAAATAATTACATAATAGTTCAAATTTCAAGCCAGAATTCTAAAACTTTAAACAAAAGTATTTTTTACATTTCTAGAGTTTTTTTAAAAGGTCTTATAAACATATAAAACACAATAGCTTATTGGACTTTCTAAAAAAAACTCTAGATTTGTGTGTGTGAAATTTGAAAAAAGCCTAAAATTGTCCTGTTTGAAATGAAATTTGCATTTGTATTGTTATCAAATTTTATAACAAAGCCATAAACAATGATATGAGAAATTAAGATTAAACATTATTGATTTGTTTTATTTTTATTCAACAGCATTTAAAAACATTTTTTGAGGATTCTTATTTTAAGTTGAATTGATTGAATTGAATTTTCACCAATACCGTTAAAAATTGCAATATGAATGACAAACGACGCGAAATTCGTTATGCTTTTTAATTTTATTCGAGTTTTTTGAAAATAGTGAAATTTTTCACAAAATACTAAAAATTTCAAAATTGTTGTTAATTTGCAATAGGGGAATCAAACGAACCCTCTGAGAATTTTGGCTCGAGCCTCGACTCGATTCAGGATTCTCAGTGTGAAGAAATATTTATATGAAACATACATAATTTAAATGTATGAAGCATATATAACTTCGCGTTCTTTGAAATCTGGGTAATTCTCCGCCAACTCACACAGCAGTTGCCCCGACCCCTCTTCGATTTGCGTGAAACTTTGTCCTAAGGGGTAACTTTTGTCCCTGATCGCGAATCCGAGGTCCGTTTTTTGATATCTCGTGACGGAGGGGCGGTACGACCCCTTCCATTTTTGAACATGCGAAAAAAGAGGTGTTTTTCAATAATTTGCAGCCTGAAACGGTGATGAGATAGAAATTTGGTGTCAAAGGGACTTTTATGTAAAATTAGACGCCCGATTTGATGGCGTACTCAGAATTCCGAAAAAACGTATTTTTCATCGAAAAAAACACTAAAAAAGTTTTATAAATTCTCCCATTTTCCGTTACTCGACTGTAAAAAATTTTGGAACATGTCATTTTATGGGAAATTTAATGTACTTTTCGAATCTACATTGTCCCAGAAGGGTAATTTTTTCATTTAGAACAAAATTTTTCATTTTAAAATTTCGTGTTTTTTCTAACTTTGCAGGGTTATTTTTTAGAGTGTAACAATGTTCTACAAAGTTGTAGAGCAGACAATTACAAAAGGGGTTTGCTTATAAACATCACGAGTTATCGCGATTTAACGAAAAAAAGTTTTGAAAAAGTTGGTCGTCATCGATCATGGCCGTTCATGGTCACCCGCGACAGACACGGACGACGAAACAAAGAGAAACGCAAAAAGTAACTTTTTCAAAACTTTTTTTCGTAAAATCGCGATAACTTGTGATGTTTATAAGCAAACCCCTTATGTCTATATATCAAAATTTTTGTAATTGTCTGCTCTACAACTTTGTACAACATTGTTACACTCTAAAAAATAACCCTGCAAAGTTAGAAAAAACACGAAATTTTAAAATGAAAAATTTTGTTCTAAATGAAAAAATGACCCTTCTGGGACAATGTAGATTCGAAAAGTACATTAAATTTCCCATAAAATGACATGTTCCAAAATTTTTTACAGTCGAGTAACGGAAAATGGGAGAATTTTTAAAACTTTTTTAGTGTTTTTTTCGATGAAAAATACGTTTTTTCGGAATTCTGAGTACGCCATCAAATCGGGCGTCTAATTTTACATAAAAGTCCCTTTGACACCAAATTTCTATCTCATCACCGTTTCAGGCTGCAAATTATTGAAAAACACCTCTTTTTTCGCATGTTCAAAAATGGAAGGGGTCGTACCGCCCCTCCGTCACGAGATATCAAAAAACGGACCTCGGATTCGTGATCAGGGACAAAAGTTACCCCTTAGGACAAAGTTTCACGCAAATCGAAGAGGGGTCGGGGCAACTTTTCCCGATTTCGTGTGAGTTGGTAGAGAATTACCCATCTATAATGTAAACTTAAAAAATTTGGGTATTTTCGACAAATACGAAATTTTGTAAAAAATTTGGGTATTTTCGACAAATACGAAATTTTGTAAAAAATTTATGTACCTTCAAAAAAAAAAAAAAAAAAACAAGAGCTCTAATGAATTAAAAAAGCATTCAAAATTACGCGTGGTTTGATATCCATATTGCGACATAAACTTGAGATTATAACTTTTTCAAATGGAACTATTATAACCATTTTATCTTTATTCATATTTTGAAGATATAATAATGGGTTTAACCTCGGGTTTAACTGAATAACAAAACTCTATAATTTTTGTTATTTGAATTTAATAGAATACCAGTTTCTTAGAGTTATTTAGTACATTTTTTGTGTATTCAAAGTATAGATAAAAAGCAAAGTAATCCGCTTTAACGACCCCCGGGTCTTTTGTGGTCTCTGTTGCAAGTTTCTGCTCATTTCTAGGCGTCCGAAGGTTATTTGTGGTGAGTCACCCAAAACCTCTTTTACGCAAATGGACTGACGTTTTACTTCCTCATCCGATAGAAGGCGTGGTCAGGCAAATCTCGTCTCGAAAAATGCCACCGGGTCCGTCTGGGATTGAACCCAGGCCATACTGGGGTTTAGAGACTATAACGCTAACCACTAAACCACCGGACCCCGAAAGTATAGATATAAAGTATAAATTAACAGTTTTTTATTGAATTTACCTAAATTTATATGCCTAAAAAATATAACATAAAGAAGAAAATATGTTGGTGTAAGGTTACACAGTATTTGGGGAAAAATTAGACATTTTCAAACATAAAATTGACTAGAAAAAAAAATGTGTCCGAACTACTACTGATCTTTAAATAAATTGTATGGTGTGAAATTATCACAATTTAAGATAAAGAAAAAGTAAAATTACTCAAAAACAGAGGTGACCAAAATATTTTTTAAAAAAATCATACAATGTATCATAAACAGTAAAATTTTTAAAGTCTTTTGATTATTTTTTTTATTCATTTACATATTTTTCATGAGGACCACTTGACCACAAATTCGCAATAACACAACACTTTCTTGCCTAAAAACAATTTGTTCCCATCAAAACCAGTGAACATGGAAGCAAAGCAGAAACCCCCGAAAGAATGAAGTGTAATCACGGTAAAGTGAGGTAAACTTCAGCAAGAGAACAGAGTGGAAGAGAAGACTCGCCAAGAATCGCACCATTAAACATTAGGGGAAAATCAACTGCTAAAGCACTGACTGCTCTGAAAGTGAGCTAGCTAGCTTCAAGAGAGAGAAAAAGAGACTTTTATACGGCGCACAATACCTACCAACAAACACAATGTTGTTGATGAAAGTAACATTGCGCGAATGACTGGATAAAGAGGGAAGAATCCCAAAAACAGAGTCCAACGAACGACGATGGCATCATCATCATTAGTGTTTGCAATTGATGATTGCGATCACGAATCATGATTTAGTGATTGTGATTTTTCTTCATTGTATTTAAACTTTAAGGATTATTATGAAATATTAGCTATTATATTAACCATTTCCAAAAATTCCTTTAAAAAAATATTCATCAAAATTTCAGTAATTTCACCGAAAATCGCATGTAAAACCCATCATCTTTAATATTGCACAGCATCTCTTTCATCTTGCTCTCACAATGGAAACAAGAGCGCGCTGGTATTGGTGTTTTCTCTCAAGTAGAAACGAGAGCGTTTTTTTGCAACAACTAGGAGGATGATAACAAAACAGAGCCGAGAGAGAGCGTAGTATTGGTGTATTGAGAGCTCTTTGCGCTCTGTTTGGGTTGTGGTGCGTGTGCGATATGGCTGTGATGATGGACCAAAACGAGGACCCTTTTGTATAGCAAACAATGTGGGGAGTCGCGTGGGTTGGGTGTAGTGAAGGAATCCCGAAAGCCGGCATTTGCTGCAAGCAGTTATTGGATGTGGACGGGTGGACACAGAAATAAAAATAAAATTTCATGAAAATTATTGTAATTTTTTTGTCTGTTTAATTTTAAGTACATATTTTGAGGTTAAATTCCCACAGATTGTTTTTTCTTGAATAAAAAAATAATACAGTAAGTTTCATGTAAAATTACAGGTCTTTTTCAAACAGTGTTGACTCGATGCCAAACCCCACCAGATTGGAGTTTTTCGGTGAATGTAAAGAGGAAAACTTTCCTGCATCTAATATTGATTACGAACTCTCGTGTACAGAGTATACGCACAAGCACAGATGGGGGATCCTGAAAATTGAATGCAGCATTCAACTGAAGAGGGGGCGCTCTCTTTCTGTGTGAGTGTTGTTATATTTTGTTTATGGGGAGTTCTGTGCAGGAATGCTTATGAATTTGGAGCTTTAATAAAATTAGTTCCAATTTGTAGCATTTTTAATATTTTTATTTAGAGATTTTTTTATATTGATTTTAAATTAATAAACTTTAAACTTTCAAAATTTGGCAACAAAAGAAAATTTACGTCCCTTTTCCTCAAAACTTAAACCGATAAACTCTCCTTCTCTCTCACAAAGGAAAGTTCAACTCTCCGGTGTAAAATTGTCGTAAAAAGCGTCGTCTTCCAAGGGGAAAAGGGTCATAATCGCAGGTATTAGGAGACGATTTCGGCGCGCAGTAAAAGGAGGATTCACGACTACGACGACGATGATGAAGTAAAGCCCGGTGTAATAATTTAGGCAAAAGTAAATTTATGGTAACTTGTGTGTTTGTGGATTTTTCGGGACAACTTTTGGCCCCTGCGGGTAGAAATGACATCGTTCCAGAAGGACCGCAAAGTTAAGGGATACTGGTGGCACAGACAAACAGATTTGAATCACTTTTAGAATCCATGAATCAAAAATTTAACGAGTATTTTGATCAACTCACCACGGCAAAGCTATATTCACCACAGCTTGTTTACACGCATTTGACAGCTGTTTGAAGCTGTTTTGATCGATTTAAGATAGAAATAATCGATAATTAACGTCTTTTTGTCTGTGCTGATTGGTTGACTGTGGTGGGACAAAGCAGAAGGAAGTGGATGTCAAGTCTAGGGGAAAAAGCTAAATTTATGACTGCCAGGAGAGGCTTAAAGGGGACACACGTGAAAGAAGGATTTTGTGGAAGGATTTTGGTAGAGAAAGTTGCATGTCTTTGTTGGATAACGAAGCCTTGAGAAACGTCATTTTTGATCAAAAATTGAAAAAATACATAAATTGAGAGCGAGTTTGCCCTAAGTTTAAATTGAGCTTTTTTGTTATAATAACAATAAAAATATTGGCTTTATTCGTAAAGTGACAGTCCAACGTAGCGTTAAACATGACTCAGGTTAGAATCTCGTCAAAAAAAATCTTTTTGTGTTATTTCAATTTGTTTTTTTGAAGGATGTTTGTTTTCAAAAGAACTCAAAAAAAAAAAAATCATTTCAAAACTAAATTTCCAGCTTCCAAAAGCCATTAGTACCGAGTCCCCCCTTCGTGTCACTAATTTTCCCTTCTCAGCCGACGATCTGCCTCCGGTCATAATCCCTAATAACGGAGAGAACCAACCACCCAAAGCAGGCAAACCGCTTATGGTCGTCATAAAACAATATTTACTCTGAGGATCTGCCGAGCCTGGTGTCAACTGCGTCCTTCTCATTATACGCTGCATGTCGTTTAGTGCTTCTGGTTCAGAGGTTCAAGTGCTTTTTTTGGGGAAAATGCACAAATAGGGTAATTGTGCAATATTGGTACATTTTTGAAAATTTAAGGTTTTTTTCTGAAAATGGTGAAAAAACTTTTCATAACTCATTTTTTAACATGTCTAAAAACTTTTGATAATTTGTCAAAATATCACACTTTTACCCCACTCCTCACGGTGAAGACTTAATTCGTTTCTTCAACCAACTCCCTGATGATACGGAAAAGAAGATAACCTTTCTAATAAATATTTCCCCCGCGAGGCATAAGGCACACTTGTTTTCTCAACAAAAAAAAAAAAAAAAATCCGACGCAGGAAATGAGACGAAATTGAAACACCCCCATGAAAATCACTTCCAGAACCAGAATTTTCAAGGGGGGGCCGAAACATTCAAGTTGGCATGCGCATATGGGATCGTGACAAATTTATGCCACCGTACCGAGAGTGAGAGTGGAACAGTAAAGTTTGTTGGGTGTTTTTGAAAATGAGCTGAAATGGTCGGTAAATTGTTTGCACACCAAACAGGTGCTCCGCAGAGCGTTGCATAAAGCGTCGTAAAACCAGGTGAAGTTTAGCACGTGACCTTTGCCTTGGCGGGGGTTTGTTGGTCTTTGTTCTTGGCGTTTACAACCCTTGGCAAGGACTTGCATTTTGTTTGAATGAAAAACTAATGCAATATTTTTAAAATATTTCGATCGTACAAGCTTTAAGAAAAAATATTTTTTTTTTTAATTCGAGCAATTCCAGCTCAAATCGGGATTTTTTCTGGTACTTTTGTACCCGACCCTCTCCGATTCCAATGAAACTTTGTAGACATGTTATCCTAGGCCTATATAAGCTATATTTGTGTATATGGAGTAGAGTGTAACAAAAATGACTTTTTGGCGGGCATTCAGGGGTTTGTTCCGGTGGGCATACTGAGCCCAAATCCCAAATATGAGCTTGATTGGACGTAACAGGAGCTGGCGCTCCGCCCTTCAATTTTAAATGGGATTTAACCCGTAAAAAGAGATTTTTTCAAAAATGACAATTTTTGAGGCGGTTTGGCCACTGAAGCGTTTATTTTCAACATCATTGGCGTGTAGGCCAGATCCTTGCGCATCTTTTGGTATATATAACATTGAAGTTTGGAGCACCCTGGAGCTCGGTTCAGACCTTCAAAGTTAGGCATTTTTTTCGAAAAATCGGCCCCGGCAAAAAAGATATGCGTCGCGTCTCGCGACGCCCGAGACGCCATTTGATTTTGCTGGAACCGATTTTTTGAAAAAATGCTAAACTTTGAAGGTCTGTACCGAGCTCTAGGGTGCTCCAAACTTCAATGTTATATATACCAAAAGATGCGCAAGAATCTGGCCTACACGCCAGTGATGTTTTTGGTAAACGCTTCAATGGCCAAAATGCCTAAAAAATTTACATTTTTGAAAAAATCTTTATTTACGGGTTAAATCCCATTTAAAATTGAAGGGCGGAGCGCCAGCTCCTGTTACGTCCATCCAAGCTCATATTTGGGATTTGGGCTCAGTATGCCCACCGGAACAAACCCCTGAATGCCCGCCAAAAAGTCATTTTTGTTACATCCTAATATGGAGCCAATTTTACTCGAACATAACATTTGAAAAGGGCGTAAGTTATTTAAATATTTTTGTAATTTAAAAATTACCGTATCTCAAAGCAGTTGTATCGTATCCAAAAGTGATCAAAGACAAACTTGTAGGAAATGTGAAGGGCTTTCTGAAAAATATACACTGAAATTAAAATACACGCCACTTCTATTAGATTTTTCAATTTTTAGTCGCTTAAATTTTTTAAAACCGACAGTGGGAATCAATTTCCTAGACAATTTTACATAAAAGTATTGACCATTGTTTATGTCTAATTCTTGTGAAAATACAGCAGTTTTAAAAATAAAAATGTTGAAAAAATACGTTTTTTGGTGGTTTTTGGCAATTTCTGTAAGACAGACTTGATTTTTCAGTCTCATAAAAATGTTTAACGGAAAGCTCGTCCAATTTCCCATAAGTGTGTCTTTTACAGCTTTTTAATTTGACTCGTTTTTATATTTACGTAAGCTTATTTACTATCCAGGCTTCTACCACACTGAACAAAATATTCTATTCTCAGTTATGAGCAATGCATTTAAGCTTACACTGTCAAAGGCAAACTTATGGAAAATTGGACGAGCTTTCCGGTAAAAATATTTACGAGACTGAAAAATCAAGTCTGTCATATAGAAATCGCCAAAAATAACAAAAAAAAAAACAATTTTTTCATCATTTTTATTTTTTAAACCGCTGTATCTTCACATGGATTGGACATAGGACAATGGTCAATATGGAGACTTTTATGTAAAATTGTCCAAGAAATCGATTCCCACTATCGGTTTTTAAACATTTTGACGTTCAGACCACTTAAAAAAAAAATGTTTTTGGTAAATGATTTGTATTTTTTTAGGAGAGACATACCATCCTGCATTTTTCGTGAGTCTTTTTTATGACATTTTAGGATATTTCCTCAAACATTTTGAACGAAAAAAAATCGTGACATCACTTTCAAATTTAACTTTTAAAACAAAAAAATTGAAAATCTAATTGAAGTGGCGTGTATTTTTCAGAAAGCCCTTCAAATTTCCTACAAGTTTGTTTTTGATCACTTTTTGATACGATGCAACGGTTTTGAGCTACAGTAATTTTAAAATTACAAAAAGCAAAAATATTTAAATAACTTGCGCCTTTCTCAAATGTTATTTTCGAGTATAATTGGCTCCACATACACAAAAATAGCTTATATAGGCCTAGGATAACATGTCTACAAAGTTTCATTGGAATCGGAGAGGGTCGGGTACAAAAGTACCAGAAAAATTCCCGATTTGAGCTGGAATTGCTCATTCACTATCAAAATACTTTATGGATTAAAAAAATCAGAACAAATTCGGCGTTTTTAAGTATAAATAAATTTTAATACATGTACTTGTCAGGAAAGGATTTTGAAGCAAATTAAAAAAAGTAAAATAAATCAAATTTCAAGACCCCAATTTTTATTTGATTGAATTTTAAAGTAATAAAATTGGGTATTGGGAATTGGGTAAAGGTGCAAACCATCAATTTTAAATCTAAACTATAAATACCTTAAAAGCTCATACTCGGATTTTCAATTTGAACAAACTAACCCTTTTAGAATTTTTGAAGATTGAAGGTTTACAATTGTCAACGCTCCAAGCAAAAAATGTATTTTTGTATGGACAATTAAGAGGGTTTATATTTTCAAAAAAGTGTCCACGTGATTTATAAATGGTCCCTATATACAATTGTTTGACCTATTTTTTAAATGTAAAATTTAATTTGCCATTTAAAAGTACTTTGCAGATTTTTTGATAAAGGGTCCCGTTACAAGATTTATTTCAGCGAAATATTTCCAGTTTTTCGACCATGAGTGACCATTTCTAAAAACATTTTTTTTAAAGTTCAGAAAATCAAGATTTTTCTCTTCAAGATTGGACCTCTGGTTGCTAAGATACAGCGGTATAAAAGAAAAACAACAGGAAAATTGAAGTTTTCACCCAAACTACCCTCCATTTTCTTATGTCGATATCTCAGCAACGAATGGTCCAATTTTCAATGTAAAAAAAAAGTGAAATTTTAAGATCTTTCCGAAAACAAATATCCGACAAATATAAAAAAAAATCCCACAGATTTTTTAAGTCTTTAACGAGTTTCCACGAGCATTTCCTTAGCTTGTTACACTTGCCCACTTGCCCATAATTGATACAAAATAATTTAGCAAAGTCCATCACGTTTGATTATCTCCTAATTTTCCCCACAAAACCCTTTCCTCATTCTTCAAAAACCCAACTAGCCTCACTAATGGATTGTGCAATTAAAATTTCAACATCCCTTTCTCTAGCCTTGTAGAAACGGTCTTTAATTAATAACGACAAACCATCGCCATTCCGAGAGACGCAACTTTAAGAAAAAGCGGAAAAGGTTAACGATCTGGCAACGCCCTCTCCACATCCTTTTCCCCCCATAGGAACCTGCTTCACCAACTCCCTGCTGACTGCCCGGCCAGAGCGGCAAACTTTCACTACACTGCCTGCAAAACCTTCCGGAAGGTGCCGTCTCGGGACGTTCGTTAATGAAAGTGATCCCCCGGGGGGACGTTTGGCCCTGCTTCCGGTTTCGTCCCGCAGCATTCCTCCTTCCGAGACGGGGGCGGAGGTACTTTAAGCTCAAAGTGAGCAGGAGATTGCCTTTTCACACTCACTGCTTGAAAAAAAAAAGAGGAAAAACCTCAGCCTATTCATAGGTGTTTATGAAGGTTGGCGAGCGATAAAGCTGCCGGCGGAAAATGGCGGCGGAAAAACTGCGGAAAATCATTCATTTTTGAACAGCTAAATCAACGCCGAAAGGGCACATGTGCGGACGCCATAAACAAAGTCTCCCCTCAAGTTGGGTTTTTTTTTGCTCCAGCAACGGGTGTGCTCATAAAATAAGCGCAAAAGAAAGTAAAAGTGACGGTGGAAGGAAAAGTCAACCCCTGGAAAAGCTCTGGCAGGGGGAAGTTGAAAAAATGGAAAAAAAGTGCTGAAAATTGCCCCTCAACCGCCGCTGCCACACCGTTCAGCAATAAAAGTTATACTCCCGGTGGAAGTTTAACGTTATTAAATGATAACGCTGATAAGGCAGCGAAAGGAGCTTTTCCTCTGCGGACGCGATTCTTGGGGAACCGGGGGGAGACGAAGGATTTTGGACCTCGTTAGATGGAGTGCAAAAGTGGCGCTCTAAACAAGAAGATAAAATAGTAAAATTGTGAATTTTACGGTTGCACTTAGATGAAACTTGAGCGGTGCTAACGGTGTTATAGAAAAAAACGTTACTTAATCCACCTTTAGGTGGTTGGTGCCTTCCTCACATTTAGAGCGTAATGCTATCCAAAATAGATACAAACCTTTCAGTGTTCTATCAACTTGATTCATTATTCATACAATTCAGGGCACTTACGAGCTTATAACTTTTGATAGGGTTGTCAGATCTTCAATCTTTTAAACTTGTAGAAAAGGTCTTTTAATTACCTATTCAACGACAGGTCGCATGATAGATCCGGACAACGTTTTTGTCAAAATATCTGAGATCCGGCCATTAAAAAGTTCATAAATAACGCTTAAGTGCTTATAACTTTTGATAAGGTTGTCAGATCTCCAATGTTTTGGACGCATTGGAAAGGTCTTTTGAATACCTTTCTAAAAATATATAGCATGACGGGGTTCTTACAAAAAACACCCTTTTTACAATCTTCCGGACTTTTGTTAATATCGTTTTTTTAGCGTAACTTTTGAAGTACTTGACTAAACTTTATAATTTTCAATAGCGACTTATGGGACCCCAAGACGGATCGAATGAGACCAAAACGGTCTAAATCGGTTCAGGCAGTGCCGGGATAATCCAGTGCAATTTTTTTCGATCAACGTCCCACCACACACACAGACATTTGCTCAGAATTTGATTCTGAGTCGATATGTATACATGAAGGTGGGTCCAGGAGGTCAAATTAAGAATTTCGTTTTTCGAGTGATTTTATAGCCTTTTCTCAGTAAGGTGAGGAAGGCAAAAACATTATTCATTCAACATTATTTTTAATGTTTTTTTTTTCCCAAGTTTAAAGATTGTTTGAAATACGAGGGTAAAAAAACGAAGTTTTTATTTTTGTAATTTTTGTAGTTTTTGTAATTTTTGTAATTTTTGTAATTTTTGTAATTTTTGTAATTTTTGTAATTTTTGTAATTTTTGTAATTTTTGTAATTTTTGTAATTTTTGTAATTTTTCTAATTTTTGTAATTTTTGTAATTTTTGTAATTTTTGTAATTTTTGTAATTTTTGTAATTTTTGTAATTTTTGTAATTTTTGTAATTTTTGTAATTTTTGTAATTTTTGTAATTTTTGTAATTTTTGTAATTTTTGTAATTTTTGTAATTTTTGTAATTTTTGTAATTTTTGTAATTTTTGTAATTTTTGTAATTTTTGTAATTTTTGTAATTTTTGTAATTTTTGTAATTTTTGTAATTTTTGTAATTTTTGTAATTTTTGTAATTTTTGTAATTTTTGTAATTTTTGTAATTTTTGTAATTTTTGTAATTTTTGTAATTTTTGTAATTTTTGTAATTTTTGTAATTTTTGTAATTTTTGTAATTTTTGTAATTTTTGTAAGTTTTGTAATTTTTGTATTTTTTGTAATTTTTGTAATTTTTGTAATTTTTGTAATTTTTGTAATTTTTGTAATTTTTGTAATTTTTGTAATTTTTGTAATTTTTGTAATTTTTGTAATTTTTGTAATTTTTGTAATTTTTGTAATTTTTGTAATTTTTGTAATTTTTGTAATTTTTGTAATTTTTGTAATTTTTGTAATTTTTGTAATTTTTGTAATTTTTGTAATTTTTGTAATTTTTGTAATTTTTGTAATTTTTGTAATTTTTGTAATTTTTGTAATTTTTGTAATTTTTGTAATTTTTGTAATTTTTGTAATTTTTGTAATTTTTGTAATTTTTGTAATTTTTGTAATTTTTGTAATTTTTGTAATTTTTGTAATTTTTGTAATTTTTGTAATTTTTGTATTTTTTGCAATTTTTGTAATTTTTGTAATTTTTGTAATTTTTTGTAATTTTTGTATTTTTTGTAATTTTTGTAATTTTTTAATTTTTGTAATTTTTGTAATTTTTGTAATTTTTGTAATTTTTGTAATTTTTGTAATTTTTGTAATTTTTGTCATTTTTGTAATTTTTATCATTTTTGTCATTTTTGTATTTTTTATCATTTTTGTCATTTTTGTCATTTTTGTAATTTTTGTAATTTTTGTAATTTTTGTCATTTTTGTAATTTTTATCATTTTTGTCATTTTTGTATTTTTTATCATTTTTGTCATTTTTGTCAATTTTGCCATTTTTGTCATTTTTGTCATTTTTGTCATTTTTGTCATTTTTGTCATTTTTGTCATTTTTGTCATTTTTGTCATTTTTGTCATTTTTGTCATTTTTGTCATTTTTGTCATTTTTGTCATTTTTGTCATTTTTGTCATTTTTGTCATTTTTGTCATTTTTGTCATTTTTGTCATTTTTGTAATTTTTGTCATTTTTGTAATTTTTGTAATTTTTGTCATTTTCGTATTAATTTAATATTGTAATTTTGTATATTTTTATTTGCAAATCTGGGGCAACATTTGAAAGGGGCGGTACGACATTGCTCTTACGGCCTTTCATTACACGCGTTTATATGGGACGAAAGGCCGTAAGAGCAATGTCGTACCGCCCCTTTCAAATGTTGCTCCAGAAATGATGGAGTTTGATTGGTGATACAGGTATTTGATATTGCGAACAAAAATCAGCAAAATTACAGAGATTTTAGGTAAAAATATACATCACCGCAATTGTACTCTGAGATCCGTAGTTTGTGAATAAGTGATCTTACCTGAAATTAAAAGAAAGAAAAATATGATTAATACAACGTCTACATTGGAAAACATTGTTATTAAAATTTTATTTTATTAGCAGCTAGTTGCAGCTTGTCCTAATCTCTGCACACCATTGCCCAAACCCGTCAGGTCAAAATATTTGTGTAACGAAAAAGGGCAATCCGGAATTTCCAGGACCCCGTGCTGGGTTGACGTCTGCCGAGTATGGCACCGACTACCCGATTGCCATCCAACCCACACTGGGACCCCCTGAAGTCCCTGATTTTTGCATAAAAATGTCATAATTTCAGGCCCGCCGAAAGACGACGAAGGTCTTTTGTGCTAAGCCGGCCTCTGTGTCTTCGGCTCAGCTGGAGAAGCGACGGGTTTTGGGGGTGGCTGTAATTGGCTTCTAATATTTGTATGTGTGTAGAAGATGAGACAAGTGAGACATGTTTCGTTTCTGACCGGCGACGAGCAAGTGGGAGTATGACCTCGATTAGTTTATGGTCTGTGACCAAGATGGATGCGATTGGAATAACGGTCCAAATTGCTGGGAATCGATGTGGGTGGTCCACTTGATGTTCCCGAAAAAGGGCTAATCAAGAGATAAATGTTGTTATTAGGTGACGTAAATTTTGTTTGATTTATTTGAATTTTTATGGATGTATTATAATAATATCATTCTTCCCAAAGTTCATCAAAGGTATTGAGATAACCCTACTAACAACTATACACACTGAAAATGGTTCGAACATCTCAATAACTATCAACAAACAGATCTCGAAGATGGATCCATAAAACACCCCACAAAACCTCCAGAAAAGCGCTAAACAATTACTGAACAGCCCATTGGACGATTCATAAATCAACCAACTTCTCGACAGCTCTCCAACTCCAGCCTACACCAAACTCGTAGACTCGGTCGCGGGCCACGATCTGGGTGGTCCTCCCCGTCCAAGAAGTCCAAACGATGAGCGTTAATCGGTTGCCTCTTGCCTGCTTCTTCACGGCCTGCCTAATCTAATGGCTCGAACTTCTGCTGACGTTCAGCTCTTGATCTTGATCTCCACTACGGCAGGTTTCGTCGAATCTTCGGAAAGCTGCGCCGACGCTGCGGTAATTATGATTACCCACGTTTGTCTGATGATGATACGATGCGTCTCGATTTTTGGACCTTGGATTATGTTTTTTTCTGTGGTTTTATTCGGCAATTAATGATCACTTTGAGAAGCCATCATAGGCCATGGATGATGTGACTGTTTTATGGGTTATTTGTGGTATGATTGGTTGATATCGAGCAAGGGTCGTCCCTTTTCGTGTTTTCTACCAAGATAAGCGAAAACAAGGATTGATCGTTGGGATAGCGGGATTGATGGACTAATTGGATGCGCACGACGGCAGGATGTTGCGGTTGAGATCCTTTTTCAAATTGATTTAATGGAATGCGAAGAAAATTTTGTCTCGATGTTAACATCGTACTAATTACGGGTTATTCTGTTATATTTTAGGAAAAGAAAAGACAACATTTTTGTGTTTGGCTTGAATTTAGGGCTGGTGATTTTTCGCGATTTTACGGAAGCCGTGTAATCCGTGAAATTCGCCCCTGGCCGTGAAATGCCGCGAAATTTGAAAAAATTCAATTGATAAATCGCTACTAAGTGCATTTAGGCTTTAGGATTTTATTTTTGAATAAAAAGTATTTCATGTCATATCAAGAACAAAGATATTGTTCATTAGAAAATTCAACAAATTACAGATAGTTTTTTGTTAACATTTCTAGTAAGAAATTCTTTCTTCCAAAAAGATCAAAAACTGTTTTAAAAGAACATTAATCAATATTACTTTAAGAAAAACGCCAAAAAAGGCTTTTCAATTTTAATTTTTTTAAAGTTTATTTTTATTTTTTAACGATATTAAAATAAAGATAAATAAATTGTATTTAAAAATTTTGAATAAAAATTATTTAATTTAATTTATTAAAACAGTACACATTGAATTCAAATTTACTAACAATTTTGCGAAGTATTCTATTTTTCTGGAATTATAAATAAACTTAAAAAGCTGCTAGAAGCTTTGCCTGAACTTTATTAAAATACTTAAATTTCCCTATTGCTAAAATTTAGGGAAGCTAAAAACACTGTATTGCACTTATTTTAATAATTCTAGATTTTATGAATTTGAGGAATTTTTGCAAATTAATTTTATGAAATCTCTAAGCTGAACATAAATTCAACAGACCGTAATTTTTCAAAATTTCCCAAGATAAGTTCAGAAAAAATGTGCCTAGAACTACCGCTAACTTTTAAGACACTTATCTGTTCATAACTATGCTAAAAGAATAAATTATCACGTTAATTTTGAGCAGTTTTTAGAGTACTGTGAAATTGTCGTTAAATTCTAATGCTTTGTCAGTGTTGGTATTATCGCGTTCTCGCGAGAAAATTTTCTCTCTCTCGAGTTCTCGCCGCGAGTCTCGAGCTGCCGAGAGAGACTCACCGATTGCCCGTGCTTTCCTCCGCTCGCGAACGGGCTTTCTCGCGAGCCAGAATTGCCCGTTCGCGAGAAGTTGAACGTGTTAGAAACGAACAAAAAACAACACAGCGATTGAAGTTACACCTCTATACCATCGCCTGGTTCGTATTTATAAGCCTGATGAAGAAATTGCTAGCTTGGGACGAACGGCTAGCACGAGGCGCTCGCGAGCGCTCGCGGCTAGAGCGAGAACGCGAACGAAAATGCGAGCGCGAGCGAGAAGAGAAAAGTACTACAAGTTCTCTCCCTCGTTCGCGAGCGAGAAATGCTTTCCTTCTTCTCGCTCGAATTCTAACAATGTGCTTTGTAATTGGCATGCCGCGAAATTTTGATCTTTTTGCCGTGAAAAATCACTAGCCCTAGGCATGATCTTATAACGTCAGTCAAAATCAGATCAATAGTTTCTGATACAAACAGCGCCTGTCATGATCGCCATTTCAAAGCGACCGTCAGTGAACGCACACGAAGCTGAAACGAACGAAACCGATCTTAGCACTCAAGCAGCCGCTCAACTCGAAGGCACATGGTCTCTCTCTCTTTCTTTCTCTCTCAAACTCTCTCATGCGGCGCTGCGTGTTGACAGCTTAAACAGAATGAGTTTCTAGTGAGAGTCAAATGACAGTGTGAGTGACTTTGCGTTGCGAAAATTCGCTTGTGAACGAACGAAAGCGGAATGTCAAAGTAAGGTTGACGTAGTGAAGGCCAACGAAGCGGTCAGTGTGTCGCTAAAAATATCGAATGGTCACTAGCCCTATGGGTGGCACTTAAAAAAATCTTTTAAATTATAAATTCTTAAAAGGCCAGTATTCCGTTAAACAAAGTTCGAATTGAAAATTAAAGGACTTTTTTTTTTCGATGATATTCTTACGTATTCAGTTTGTAGGATTGAGCATCGTTTTCTATCCTTAAAAAATCCTACCATTTTTTTTTTCAAATAGAAACATAGATAAAAAGACACAAAGAATCTGCCTTATTTCCGGTATGCAACCTGTAGACCATCAGAAACAATTACGAACGCGGGAGATGCCAGCTCGATCCGGGTGGTAGGTGTCACCATCCTTCTCGGCACCTTAAGCGATATCAGTTTCAATATGTAGAGGAGACCTTCAAGATTAGTTGCACAGTTTCCTTTATTTTCAGCTAATGTGGTGTGTATTTTCTCTCGCAGACCCCGGGCGACACGGCGGGGATCCTACCTGCTACTATTTGGATATTTTGCTGGACTGAGGTATACGGACACGATGACAGGGCATCCCAAATGTGTGAGATATTTAATTGAACTATTTGGGAATGCTTTTAAGGCCGGGATCACTCGCTGATTGGGCACTAATGGGACGACCAGAGTCTGGAGACGGTTCGATGTGACGAATTGGAGCATAAAAATGTAATTTGGCTTGTCTTGTTTTTGAAGTATTTGAAAATTAAACTTTAATTATACCTGCTTCAAAAGCCAGAGTAATAAAATAATTGTGAGGACCACCAAGGACTTGACAAGGCTGCCCACTGGGTTTAACCTCAATCTTATCTGTCCACTCCAAACTTTCTCAAAACTCAGCAGCAATCATATTTTACGAGGTCCGATCTTCATTCACATTGTTTCAACGCACTCTGTGTAGTCTGCTCGAAACCCCAAAAATGCGCAAGCCTCATAAATAGTAGGGATAATATTTTAGACTACTTTATTGCGGTCCAGTTTTTTCTCCCATTCTCAACGATTTCACTCTTCTTATGGGATATCCCTTTTCTCGAAGAAGAGTCCCCGAGTCACGCCCCCAAATCTCGGAAATTAGATTTATACTAATATCCTTTCTGCCCACCAGAGATGCGTTTATTTTTACGACGATTCCGATTCCTGGCGCATTAACGACCTCTTGGAAAGAATCCTTGGAGAAGGACCTCACCCAAAAGCGGCGCGCAGTTTATTAATAAAACATTTTATTGTCTCCCGAAAAAAAGAGTGGGTAAAACAAAACCAGAAAGGACACCGACGTCGCAATAAAGGAAGTTTCGATTGGGATTGGGAGCAAAAAAGTTTTGTTTTCCCACTCGTTGAGCATATGGCTCTTGCTGGTTTTGTCCAGTATCCTTAGTGGAAGGGGATGAAACAGTTTGAAGAACTTTTTGCTGTTGTTGTTGTCGTTTTGGACAAGATTCACTTTCCGGGTTCAGGTTGCGACGGGCAGGAGTAAGTGATTCTGCTTCACCCTGTGGAATCTGGGTTTTGCACATTTTTTGTGATTTCAATAGTTCCAAGAGTTTGGTTTTAGGGGAGATTGTCCAATTTTTAATATTTGTCACAAATCGAAAAAAATGCACTTGAAAAGTCTCCAATCTATGTTTTCTCTTAGGCTCAAAGTCTTCAAGTTTTTTTTGAGTTTCTTGGAGACTTCAAGAAACTTAAAGAAAGATCGAGAATTGTAGACTTAGAGACTTGTAGACTTTAGAATTTGGAGACTTAGAGACTTCCAGTCAAGTCAAGTCTCAAAGACTCCAATTTTCTTCAAGTATCCAAGTCCACAAGTCTCCAAGTCTCCAAGTTTTCAATTCTCCAAGTCTCCAATTCTCCAAGTCTACAAATCCTTAGTTTCCAAGTCTACAATTCTCGATGTTTTTTTAAGTTTCTTCAAGTCTCCAAATCCTCAAATCTGAATGTCTACAAGTCTCCAAATCTCCAAATTGATAGCCTCCAATCTTTAATCTTTTAGACTACTATCTCCAAATTTCCAAGTCATCATGTCTGGAAATTTCCAAGTCTCCAATTCTAAAGTCTCCATGTCTCAAAGTCTACAATTCTCGATCTTTTTTTAAGCTTCTTCAAGCATCCAAGTATCCAAATCTTTATGCTAAAATGTTTTAGAGTCTTCAAGTCTCCAAGTCTCAAAGTCTCCAAGTCTCCAAGTCTCCAAGTCTTCAAGTCTTCAAGTCTTCAAGTCTTCAAGTCTTCAAGTCTTCAAGTCTTCAAGTCTTCAAGTCTTCAAGTCTTCAAGTCTTCAAGTCTTCAAGTCTTCAAGTCTTCAAGTCTCCAAGTCTTCAAGTCTTCAAGTCTTCAATTCTTCAAGTATACTTCAAGTCCCGAAAATGGACCTTCACTCCTACTTAAACTAACAGGATGAAATGTATTGAACTTCTTTGACACTTTTTCCGACAAGGGGGAAGAAACCCGACGCAAATTTGACACTTGATATCGTTGAGGAATTTGGACATCCGTGATTTGTTTACATGCCCCATTTTCGTGAAGAGACAATTCTCGGAGTAAATTCAACCGTGAAATTTCCATCAAACGGTCCCCAAGTGCCCCAGTTCAGGGCCATCCCAAAGTTCATTTCATCAAATCATTAAAACTTTTCAAGGAAAATCACCTTTTCGTTCGAATCAGCATTCACCGCGTAAACCGAGTGCCACGTGGCCGCGGCACACGCCCGGTGTGGCCCCGCCATAATCCGATCCGGGGAAACAGAAACAGAAAATTCTAATCTTTATTCCTGTCACATGTCACGGCGCGGGACGACCTGGCGGCGGCGTGACCCCTTTTTGTACCGCGTGCGATTCGGAGCTGATCCGGTTTCGGCGACGGCCCCCCCGAAAAAAGGAGAGGAAAATGTTCTAAAGTTAAAACAAAAGCCGAGAACGCGGTCGTGACTTGTCGGGGGATTGTGTTGGTCGCTCTTGAAAGTGTCGTGTGTGTTTTCTGAAGGAATTCCCCGGTTGACAAAGTGTCACTTGTCTTTTGTGTTACGCGAGCGCAAAGCTGGGACGACGCGTAATTGGGATGGACTGCTTCCGTTGAAATGGAAAGGTTATGAGGTAGAATTGTAGTAGAAATGCAGAAGGGTAAAAAATCTTGTTAAAAAAGCTTCTTAAATAATTTTTTCAACTCTATTACGAATATCAACAATGATTTTAACTTCTAACATCAGACTACTACTGACTACTGCCTTCTGCCTTCTGCATTCTGCCTACTGCCTTGTGCCTATTGCCTTCTGCCCACTGCCTTCTGCCTACTGACTATTGCCTACTGTCTACTACTTACTGACTTCTGACTACTGCCTACTGCCTTCTGCCTACTGACTACTGTCTACTGCTTACTGACTTCTGACTACTGCCTACTGACTACTGCCTACTGTTCACTGCTTACTGCCTACTGACTACTGCCTACTGACAACTGCCTACTGCCAACTGCCAACTTCCAACTGCCTACTGCCAACTGCCTACTGCCAACTGCCAACTGCCTACTGTTAAAGGCCTACTGCCTAGTCTTTAATTCTGTCTTTGTCTCCAATTCCATTTCAATTTATTTTTATTTAGGTTTCATTACAGCTCAGTTTCAAAATGACAAAGCTGTATCAAACATTTGCAACAGGTCGTCAATTGTCAAGAAGGTAAAACAGTTTTATAGAACAATTAGGTTCATAAAAATTGTCGCACAAAACACCTCCCAATTGTTCAAGTGTAATCTTCTCACCATCCAAAGTACTACAACTCCGTAAGAACTGCCATAAAAACAACTCTGCAAAGCAGCTTTGCCCAAATTTAAGGCCCAACAAATTGATTTTGCCAGAGCCTCCAAAAACTTTTGCGCTCTCAACTTTTCACTTATCCTCGGCTCAGCAGCTAATCCACGCCGTCTTCGAAAAAGTTGCACATGTCGTCGTCTTTGACACATCCTTCGTTTCAATTTGCCCGACATCAGAAAAAATGCGCCTCATATTCACAGATTTCTCCCAGACATGGAAATTCGTTTACACCAGCTCAACCTTGCCAGAAGACTCGAAAAAACATAAAAATAAAACACAACAACCTCAATACCGTCGTATAAGGGCACTTGGCTTGATCGATCCTTTTTGGATGATGGTCGTCGTAAAAAGCAGAACCCCGGCCGAACGACGACAGCTGTTTTGCTCCTTTGCTCCAAATTTTGGGAGATAAATCTGTTGTGATATAAATGGGCCCTGTCGGGAAACGGGAAAAAAGTGGAAGGAAAAATCTTCGGTGATTAATAATTGGATGGTTTTTTGAGTGCAGCGCTGACTTGGCAGTAAAAGCAGAGTTGAAGCCACGTGGCTTGAATTAAACATTTGAGCGTGAAGTTTTTGGTGGAAAGAATAACTTGGAAGACTACTGACTACTGTCTTCAGTTTTCTGGCTACTGAATGCTGACTACTAAATACTTACAACGCTTTGCTGATTCCTAACTTCTGACTACTGGCTACTGACAACTGATTCTGACTTATGTCTTCAGTATTCTGACTACTGACTGGCTACTGGCTACTGACTACTGACTACTGACAACTGATTACTGACTACTAACTCCATGTTTCCAAATCATGATGTCTGAAAGTCTTAAAGTCTCCAATTCTAAAGTCTCCAAGTCTCGAAGTCCACAATTCTTGATCTTTCTTTAAGTTTCTTGAAGTATCCAAGTCTCCAAATCTTTATGCCAAAGTGTTTTAGAGCTTTCAAGTCTCCAAGTCTCCAAATCACTAAGTCCTCTAGTCTCCAAGTCTCCAAGTCCCCAAGTCTCCAAGTCTCAAAGTCTCCAAGTCTCCAAATCACCAAGTCTCCTAGTCTCCAAGTCTCCAAGTCTCCAAGTCTCCAAGTCTCCAAGTCTCCAAGTCTTCAAGTCTCCAAGTCTCCAAGTCTTCAAGTCTTCAAGTCTTCAAGTCTTCAAGTCTTCAAGTCTTCAAGTCTCCAAGTCTTCAAGTCTTCAAGTCTTCAAGTCTTCAAGTCTTCAAGTCTTCAAGTCTTCAAGTCTTCAAGTCTTCAAGTCTTCAAGTCTTCAAGTCTTCAAGTCTTCAAGTCTTCAAGTCTTCAAGTCTCCAAGTTCCCAAGTCTCCAAGTCTTCAAGTCTTCAAGTCTCCAAGTCTTCAAGTCTCCAAGTCTCCATGTCTCCAAGTCTCCAAGTCTCCAAGTCTCCAAGTCTCCAAGTCTCGAAGTCTCCAAGTCTCCAAGTCTCCAAGTCTCGAAGTCTCGAAGTCTCGAAGTCTCCAAGTCTCCAAGTCTCCAAGTCTCCAAGTCTCCAAGTCTCCAAGTCTACTTGTCATCGTGTCTTTAAGTCTTCAAGTCATCGAGTCTCCAAGTCTCCACTACTTGACAACTTGAATGAAATGGCTGAAAATATGACTGACTGACAGTTTGACTGAGACAATATTGAAAATGACTGGAATTGTGACTGAAATGATTTACAAGATGATCAACTAAAAAAAATAATAGTTTCAAAAACAGATAGAAACTAGTTAACAAAAATAACATAAATCTGAACTTCATTTGGTTCAAATTTTAAGCTTAAAATTTTCACTTTTACAGACGAATCGTAAATCATTCATCGCTATACAAATGCTTTGTGGTTTTTGTCCCTCATCCTCCTACCTGGGCAAAATCCATTCAGACACTTCAATCAAGATTTGTCACGACGACCTTTTCCTTTGATACCATGCTATTTTTTTTTCTGCTGTCAGTTTGTGCACCCCCTAATAGATTTTCCTCTCGTGAAAGAAACGGGTCCACCCTTGAAAGGAACGAATTGGAATCTAATCAATTTTCATCAGAATTTTTGCAAAAACCCATAAAAAGGTTAATCTCTTTTCGCCTTCTTTGTTGTTTTCGATGGGAAATTTCGCATTCCCGTCTTATCCAAACATAATCTGCATAATATCCGAAAACAAAGCAAAATTCTGCAGCAAATGTGCAACCTTTCATGTCAGAGAGCGAGAGTTCAATCAAGCGTGTGTTCACTTGTTGCATAAAGAGTCGTCCAGTCGGCTAAGCGGCTTTTGTGCAGTAGCGAAGAAGCGCTTTGTTTTTCTTCAATCATCACAACCCCCTGGTTTGCCATGTGATGTCGGTAGATCAAACGGCTTCTGGTTGCGCCCGAAGGGAAAGGTATGCAATTTTCGGGGTTCGGGATGTTGTTTTTCGGGACCTGCCCTATTTTGGAACGCTGCTTTGATGCTGGGAGAGCTGGGTTGTAACAATTGGATGGGCTGAAAGAATGTTGGGATTTGCATTGAAGTTTGCTGAGCGAAATTTGGGATTGAGCTTTCTAGTACGGACTTCAAATTTAAGGCCCTTGAATGGTTGGAAGAAAGCGATGAAGTGAAAAGTGGTTCCAGATTATAGCGTAGGTGAAGTCGGTAAGTACATTCGGTCACCTTGTCAATCTGTCAAATGTCATGTAGATTTAGTGAAGATTGGTTTAAATGTATGCACTGCATACATTCAGGCGTTTTATTTACTCGAGAAGATTTTGATTTTTGTTTTGAATAATGTCGATATTTTTTTATTTTCTTTGACGTAGGAGAGTGAAACAAGTTAGGATTTGCTTTGAAGATATCTGATAAGCAAAATTTAGGATTGAACTTTCAATTACGGACATCGAGGTCCTAGAATGGTTGGGGAGGGAACGATGAAGTGAAATGTGGTTCCAGATTGCTGTGTAGGTGAAATCGGTAAGTACATTCTGTCACCCTGTCATTCTGTCAAATATCATGTAGAATTAGTTGATAGTGTTTACTGTTATGAGTTGCATACACTTAGGCGTTTAATTTATTCTGAGAGATTTGTCTGCTCTGTTTGAATGGAATCGATTTTGTGGATTCTGATTTACATCTAATTTTCTCATCCATCGTAAATCATGTCGAATGCAGATTAGACTCGGAGCAATCCACAAAATTGTTTATCCACAAATCGGCAAACTTCAAAGAATTAACCGTTTCAACTCAACCGTCTCAAAGAAACTCCCTAAATAGACTCGCCCTCATTCAGTTCACAAAAAGGACAAGATAAAAAGAAATTCCATCAGAAAACGGCATTCAAACCTTTCGATTTTTTTTTGTGCTCAATCCTCCAAGGCTGGAACGAACTGGCCTCCGGCTTGAAGGACCTCTATCTCGATTTAGCACGCCAAGCGTAACGCTTAAAGTTGGCTCAGCGCTACTACTTTCCTACCGTGTGTCGTCGTGGGTGTAGTTGAGAAAAGTGCTTTTCCGCAACAACTTTTTTTTCCTGCCTCCAGGACTCCTCCGGATGAAGAAATTTCACGCTCCATCGCAACTTGCGTTCAGCTTCATCCATCCTTCCACATGGATTTGGATTCAATTACTGGAATAAGGATTTCCTGGCGGCGACGATGTCCTGGAGCGACGAAATCGATTTCCTCGACTTGAAGGTGCGCTTTTCTTCGTAAAACTCCCCCTGCGTAAGTTGGCGTTCAAGACTAAGTTTAGCGCTATAGTTGAGCGCCAACTTCAAAGCCGCCACTTTTTCCCCATTTTCAAAAGTTCAATGATACCGCCGTCCCAGCTGTCCCGTGTTGACGACCTACATTGAAATGCAAATATTTGAACGACGCGTTCGAGGGCCTCTTCACCGAAAAGGACGATAACGAACAAAAAGTTTGTGAACCTTCTCATGTCATGTTCCGGGGTCCGGTCGATGATGATAAATTAGACACACTTTCTGCTAACCTACAATGGATACGATATCGGCGGCGAGGTCGACCCCCGTCGAAGAATGGGACAGTGATTGCGCGCGCTTCAGCCAGGCGGACCGACCTAGTCAGGTCCCCGGGAGGAAGTAACTATCGGATGACGCCTCGAACTGCAGGTCCGGTGCCGGCATTGACATGTGGCCCTTTGGGTGGTGACTATTGTAGTAGCTATCCCTTGGCTGACTAGAGTTGAGGTAATGTTTTGCTCAAACTTTGGAAGTGAAGACTTGCATTTTTTGGATCAACATTTTGATCGACCTTTCTATTACGGACTTCAAACTCAAGTTCCTAGATGGGATTGAAGGGAGCGTTGAAGTGAATAGTGGTTCCAGAGCAGATTTGCAGAAACCGGTAAGTATTGTCTGTGACCCTGTCATTCTGTCGTATAGAATAAGTCAAGAATAGGTTTAGATTTATTTTTTTTCTTAGTTGAGGTTATGTTTAGCTCAAACTTTTGAAGGGAAGACTTGCATTTTTCGATCGAAATTTTTATCGACCTTTCTATTACGGACTTCAAACTTAAGTTCCTTGAACTATTCAGAGGGAAAGTTGAAGTGAAAAGTGGTTCCAGAACAGATGTTGAAATCGGTAAGTATTGTCTGTCACTCTGTCATTCTGTCAAGTAGAATAAGTCCAGTATAGTTTCAGTTTTGATTCACAAGAAATTAGGCAAGTGAATCTTAAAGTCTTTAAAATTTAAGTAGGACTTGCATTTTTTGGATCAACATTTCTATTACGGACTTCAAACTCAAGTTCCTAGAGCGGTTCGAGGGGAGCGATGAAGTGAAAAGTGGTTCCAGAACAAATGTTGAAATCGGTAAGTGTTGTCTGTCACTCTGTCATTCTGTCAAGTAGAATAAGTCTAGTATAGGTTTAGTTTTGAATCATGAGAAATTAGGCATGTGAATCCTAAAGTCTTTAAAATTTAAGTAGAACTTGCATTTTTTGGGTCAACATTTCTATTACGGACTTCAAACTCATGTTCCTAGAATGGATTGAAAGGAGCGATGAAGTGAAAAGTGGTTCCAGAGCAGATTTGCTGAAATCGGTAAGTATTGTCTGTCACCCTGTCATTCTGTCAAGTAGAATAAGTTAGGAATGGGTTTAGTTTTTTTGTTGCATAAATTCAGGAGATTTGAAAATGATATTTTTTTCTTTAGGAAATTGATGTTGATTCCAAAGAGAAGGATTTTTTTTCAAAATTAAAAAAGGTTTAAATTTAAAAAGAGACCAAGGGTTACGCCCTTTTGCTCTTTAAAGTCACACTGCAAAGTTATTTTTTCACCCCGGATCAAAAAAATATGTAAAAAACAGACCCGACAGTGATTGTCGAGAGAACAGTCCACTGCTGTGTTGTGAGCCCGAGAGTTCTGCGCTGGACGACATGTTTTGTCAATATATATTGCAGCTGCTCGTGTGTCTCTCTCGGGAGGTTGACATATTGGGTTTGGAGTTTTGTTTTGTTTTCCGACATGAGCGCAAACATTTGACATAAGTTTTTCGGGCTGGGTGACTAATCGGTGCAGCTTTGGACAGTGATTTCCGGCGTTGGAAGTTGAAATTGTTGGTTGTTCTGTCTGAATTATTTGTTACATTGTTTTATTTGTGGCATTTTTGGTAGATTTGGTAGTTCTGGATTAGGCTTAACAATCAAAATTTTGAAAAAAAAAAAAAACAATAAAAGTCCCAGAGGCCAAAAATATTCAACAAGATATTTCAAAATAAACGGAAATAGTTTGGATTCCTTCTTAATTGAAGTCGTCCTTCTCAAAGTCACTTTCTTAGCTTCTGTATCAGTCACAGCCTATCGTTGAGATTTCTACGATTTACGATCTTTGTTTACCATCTCAATTCAAGGAACTCGTAAAAACAAACTCCCCAAATCATCGACCTTGATCAAAATGTTAATTTACGATTCCCAGAATGACGACCCCTGCAAAACTTCAGCAGTGTTCCTCGCCAATATGTCGACCATCAAAAAAGTTTAAGGAGTACCTCGAATAACACCACCATTTCAGCTAATTTCGTATGATATTATCTCCCCTTCTGCTCCCAGTGCCAGTGGTGGTGCTAGTTTGGAATTTCCGGTACAAACTGCCACATATCAGGGACGGGGAACCCGGATCGCAACATATCTTTCGACGAGTTCATAAAAAATATTAAATAACACATTTTGGGTGCCCATTCTGGCGCGACGACGACGGCCTAGAACAACAAACACAACTGTTCTTCTATAAAAAATGTAGGTGTCTGACCCCATGAAAAAACGCGGGAAAATTGCTTCCCCTCCGAACGGTGAAAAAAACGTAATATTTTATTTATTGTTTTAATTTGAACTTAATTATGACTCACACAAACACAATGCTGCGGCTGTCGTCTTCTAGGTTCAAGTCATCGCGCCCATTTGGCGCTTCTTCGACCTTCCAAAAATGTTTGACGCCGAAGATGACAACGGCTTGGACCTCTAGAGAGCTGTGGGTCTTAATTATCCCAAGTGTTGATAGATTAGTGGCCCTCAGCGTTGGACGGAGTCGCCATAAGTTCGGAAGAATTCCTTCTAGAAGCCAGCAAAAGTGCGGGGTCTTAATTTCCGACGAAGACGACAGCTGCAACACCGTCGGAAAATAACAACACGAGAAGAGACCTTTGCCTTCTGGGGTCGCGGCGAGCGTCTTGGTGATCTGGTCGTAAGGTTGTGTAGGAGCAGGCAATAACAGAAAAAAAAGTTGAAGGATGGAACAGAAGTCCCCGGAGGTGGCGTGGAAAGACGCAGTCTGGAAGAAGGCCTCTACACAGCGCAGTGCGCACTGACTGAATTGCTGGAAATTTCATGGAGTTTTGGGTTTGAATGTTGGGATTCCCGCTACACTGTGTGGCAAATGTGTCAAATAAAAAGAAGGTTTTTGTGCAGAGATTCTCTTGTCACAGGATTAATTTCCCGGTTGTCACACTATTTATAATTAAATTTCAGAGAAAGTAGTATCTTGGGTCATTAACGAAGTAATGATTTGATAACATTACATATTTTTAGATGAAAAAGGAATAAAACAGCGAATAAGATTTGGTTGCCAAAGAAGGTTGGGCAAAAATAATTATAAAAACAGCTGAAGAATTGATTCCGTTAAGCAGAAATGTTCACTAGATGAGATCATGCTCATTTTATTTATTTTTCTTTTGAAAGATATCAGATTAAAAAAATATCTGCTTTTTAAACATATAATATTTTAGCTTTTAAAATAAATTCTGACAATTTTAAGTATGTTCTGGTAGTAATTTATATCAGTTACTTTTTAAATATGTTTTCTTATATTATTAATTTTTTGCTTAAACTTTCAACATGACGTAACTTGTATGTTATCTTGTAACATGCCTGCTTTGAATGATAGAACGTATCACAAGATAGCACACCAGCTAGGATTTTAAAAATGTGGCAAAACAGCTCAAATCAGAAAAATGTAAATAAAGTAGCCAAATTCTACTATCAGAAACAACATTTTAATTCAGAAACAGTTTGAAAAAAAAATAACTGAAAAATCAAGGTGGCATTACATTACTTGAAATTCTTTTGCAAAGTAAATACGGCTGAAAACATTTACCCTTTGACAGTTTTTTTTTTTATTTTCTTGACAAATTTGCGATGATTTTTGTACATTCCAGACTCGTTTATCCGAAGGCGACAAAAAAAAATCGAACCGCAAAAAAAAAGTTTGTTGTCTTACTTTTAATGGTCGAGCTTAAGTATGACCCTCAAGCTACTTTAAAATTAATTAGAAATTTTAATACAAGATGGCGGTGATAACATATTGAAAAAAAAAAAATGCTTTTTTCATTTAAAAGGCAATCACGTATTCAAATTTGTCTGGACTGTACTACTTTCAAACTGTAAATTAAAACTTTAGTTTTATTTCAAGCTTATTTTAACTTGGTTTTCACTTAAACTGTAATAACTTGAAATAGAACTGTATTGTTATACAAATTAGTGTTCATCTTACGAACAATTTTGATGTAAGAAAAGAATAGGTTATCGTTTTGGTTTTACACACTTCCACAGACTTAGTTCAACCAGATGATTTCTCTCATTTGAATAAACTCAGTTTAAGAAATAAAAACAGATCGTGTAATTTTGTTAATAAATCATTCTATTTTTTAAGTTAGTTTTTTTTTGTTCAATATTTTCATACTTGAGCTATTTTCAGGCATTTGAAATTTTCGGAAATCCTTATAAAATGTATGGTTAGGTATTTAATTTTTTTTTGTTCAGAATTGATTATCAAACACTTTAAAAAATAAAAAATAAACCGTGAAAATAGATGAGAGATTTTATTATGAGTCAAACATATCCAAATTTTTATTGAAACTTTTTGTAGATTAAAGAAAATAGGAAAAACGTATCACAAAATGCTTTATACTTTTTGCAGTTTAGCTGCTTAAAAAAAATCAATTTAATAAAAAAACCATGAATGTTATATAAGTCTTTTTTATCTGTGATCCCAAATTTCGAAATTTGTAGAACGATTAAAATAGGTCATTTGATTTGAATACGAAAATGAACGAGATACCTACAATGTTTTTTTTTTTGTAGTTTACAATAAATTTAAAAAAATCAATGAAAATTTCAAATTGAGCTAAATTATTTTTTTACTTTCTAGGTTATTACCAATTTTTATTTCAAGTTTTTGGCATCTTCCTCCTTCAAAATTATCTTAGAAACGAGGGTTCATATTTTTTACTGAAATTTTTATTGATAGAGCAATTCCAGCTCAAATCAGGAATTTTTCTGATACTTTTGTACCCGACCCTCTCCGATTTCAATGAAACTTTTTAGACATGTTATCCCAGGCCTATATAAGCCATTTTTGTGTATATGGAGCCAATAGTACTCGAAAGTAACATTTGAGAAGGGCGTAAGGTATTTAAATATTTTTGTATTTTGCAATTTAAAAATTACTGTATCTCGAAGCCATTGCGTCGTATCAAAAAGTGGTCAAAGACAAACTTGTAGGAAATTGGACGGGCTTTCTGAAAAAAATACACTGAAACAAAAATACACGCCACTTCTATGAGATTTTTTGATTTTTAAGTCTAAAACTTAAATTTAAAGGTGTTGTCACGATTTTTTTTTGTTCAAAATTTTTGAGGAAATAGCCTAAGATGTTACCAAAAGACTGACGAAAAATGCAGGATGGTATGTCTCTCCAAAAAAAATACAAAAAACATTTACTAAAACTGTTTTTTTGAAAAGTGGTCCAAACGTCAAAATTTAAAAAAAACCCATAGTGGGAATCGATTTCCCAGACAATTTTACATAAAAGTCTCCATATTGACCATTGTCCTATGTCCAATCCTTGGTAAGATACAGCGGTTTTAAAAATAAAAATGATGAAAAAATTGTTTTTTTTTTGTGGTTTTTGGCAATTTCTATATGACAGACTTGGTTTTTCTGTCTCGTAAATATTTTTACCGGAAAGCTCGTCCAATTTCCCATAAGTTTGCCTTTGACAGCTTTTTGATTTGACTCGTTTTGATATTTACGTAAGCTAATTTACTATCCAGGTTTCTACCACACTGAAAAAAATATTCTCTTTTCAGTTATTAACAATGTAATTAAGCTTATAACTGTAAGCCCTTACATCCAATTGAAATGCTGTCAAAGGCAAACTTATGGGAAATTGGACGAGCTTTCCGGTAAAAATATTAACGAGACTGAAAAACCAAGTCTGTCATATAGAAATTGCCAAAAACCACAAAAAACCCATTTTTTCATCATTTTTATTTTTAAAACCGCTGTATCTTCCCAAGGATTGGACATAGGACAATGGTCAATATGGAGACTTTTATGTAAAATTGTCTGGGGAATCGATTCCCACTATGGGTTTTTTTAAATTTTGACGTTTAGACCACTTTTCAAAAAAACAGTTTTAGTAAATGATTTTTATATTTTTTTAGGAGAGACATACCATCCTGCATTTTTCGTCAGTCTTTTGGTAACATCTTAGGCTATTTCCTCAAAAATTTTGAACGAAAAAAATCGTGACAACACCTTTAAGGGTGCACAGCAACCAAGGAAGTTGTTGTCTTCTTATTCCAAA
This sequence comes from Culex pipiens pallens, assembly GCF_016801865.2. Taxonomy (NCBI): domain Eukaryota; kingdom Metazoa; phylum Arthropoda; class Insecta; order Diptera; family Culicidae; genus Culex; species Culex pipiens. The sequence continues at coordinate 182,838,043 of NC_068938.1, read as the reverse complement.
TTTGTCAAACTTACGGACCCAATCCTGCAAGAATCTGATTGTAAAAATAGTCAAACTTTGTTGTAAATAACTTTGAAGACAGTAATTTAGGGGATGAATAAAAAATCATAACGATAGTTCCCGTAGTTTTGAAGATACTAAAATGTCTGTAACAGAAATCTGGGTGCAAAAGCTATGGTTGGTGTGTACCGTTAAATTTAAATTTTAGACTTAAAAATCAAAAAATCTCATAGAAGTGGCGTGTATTTTTGTTTCAGTGTATTTTTTTCAGAAAGCCCGTCCAATTTCCTACAAGTTTGTGTTTGACTACTTTTTGATACGACGCAATGGCTTCGAGATACAGTAATTTTTAAATTGCAAAATACAAAAATATTTAAATACCTTACGCCCTTCTCAAATGTTATTTTCGAGTACTATTGGCTCCATATACACAAACATGGCTTATATAGGCCTGGGATAACATGTCTAAAAAGTTTCATTGAAATCGGAGAGGGTAGGGTACAAAAGTACCAGAAAAATTCCTGATTTGAGCTGGAATTGCTCGATAATAGAATAAATTGCAATATTTTTCCACTTCCATGTCGGTACCAAACTTAAAAGTTATGGATTTGTGTTGATGTATAAGGTGTTTTGGGATACATTTTGCTTGATTTTTTTTATTTTGTTTTTGCCGGGTAACAAAAATTTGAACTTAAATTTGTACCAGCCTTACTGTGTTATAGATGTTTAGAAACAATTTTGAAATTATAAATAAATGGAACGATGTATTGTTCGATTTGCTTTAAATTTTATAGTCTTCAATTTAAAAGTGGATTTATTTGTTTAACTTTAAAGGCTGAATTTGAAAAATTTCAAGAAATTTTAATTATTTATTGAATCTGACATGTCTAAATTCAATACTGTTTGGGATAAAGAATGATTACAGAAAAAATGTTGGAATAATCAAAACAAATGTTTTTTTATGCTTCACAGTGTTCCCTCAAATCTTCTGCCTTTATTTTTCGCTTTCGTGCATCTTTTTCCGAGCTAAGGGCACAAAGTTGAAAGAGGAAAGTGTGTATAGTGGATATGCAGAAGAGAGAAGAACAAACGCCAGGTGCCTTTTTTCCAAAATAAAAAAGCAAGTCCCATTGCTCCGCTTCCAAAGAGAGCTGACAGGCTAAATTTCTTTGTTCGCAGGTTCTAGATTTCTTTTTTTTTGAAAATAAAAAAAAACGTGTATAAAAGAACATAAAAAAGACATCCACCATCGCAAATGTTCATCGATGTGTGATGTGTGGAATTAAAACATTTTTTTTCACTTTGATGGAAATCTTAAATGTGTTGAGACCTTTAAAGCAAGAAGAAAAAAAAAACCTTTTTTTCAGCCTAAATTTCGCAGACATCCCGTTCGTGAGCAGGAAAGATTGTTTTCATTTTCATCAAGCAGGAAAAAAATAATAACTCAGCAAAAAGTTTGCTGAGTAAACAAAGCGCGCCCGCGCACACCAAGTGTTATTTTTGCTCTTCGGGGAAGTTCCGGAAGAAGTGCTTGAAATTCCGGACGAGCTCCGGAGCGGAACCACTTGTTGTTGGCTGAACCTCTTGAGTTTGCTCATAGTGAAGTTCTAATATGCAAATGATCAATCAAACTTATGGTTTGGTATTGCTCCTTCTGAGAAGAAACGCTATTCGAGGAGTTTTTTAGAGTTTGAAGAGGTTGAAGATAGCTTAGCTGGTGTTGCTGAGAAGTTTTGACAACTATTTCTGATGATTAGTGTTGAGCGGATGATTACCTGAAAGGGAAGAGAGAAGAAAAAAGTAGGTTAGAATTATTGAATTTCGCTGCCAATTTGCGAATTTTAAGCATTTTTTATATGAAACCTTTAAAAAATAACAATGTAAGCAAAAATTATTAATCTGAACTTCTCCAAAACAACACTGTAAACAACATGGACCACGCTCTGCCGGCTTCTTTTCTGAAAGGACGCGAAAACACCTGGCCCTTATCGTCACGAGAAGCCCAACAGGTACGGCCGGGTATCCTCCAAAATAATAATCAAGCCTTACGATGATGGTCGATCGTAAACAAGGAAAAATCAAAATGCAGTCCACCAGCCGGCCAACCGGCCAGCTCGAATCTTTGCCGAATGTCCAATTTGGCCACGAGGTGAAAGAGAATGAGGTCCCAGAGTTGGGCTTTAAAATTAAATTCAGAAACGATAATGATGTAAGTCGGGGGGAACCACGTTGACCGCGCCAGGCCACGACGCAGAACCGGGGCAGGTGCTACTTTAATCCTCCGAATTGTGATTATTTTTGAGTTGGTTGCTTTTTTTAGGGCTTTTCTTTTGCTTGCTGCTGGTTGAAGGTTGGTGGCGTGTGGCTACGTGTGCCACGAAGTTTTTTGTGAGACAGACATGGTTGATTCCATAGCGAAATAGCGAGAATTGGTTTAAAACCTTTTTTCATAAAATTATTTTAATCAGGTCCTTTTCGGTACTGGGACTTTTAGAAACCTTAGAACACCTTAGAAAGTTTTTAGCAACCTTAAGTTTTTGTAACCTTTTAATTCGTTAATTCGTTTTCATTCAACTATTTTACACTGAAGATCTATTTTTCTCGGCATGAATATTGATCATTGCCTTAATTTCCAATTAAAGTAATAAAATATTGAAAAATAGAAACATAGAAGAAAAAACGCTGCTTGATTTATATAATCATGCATAATTGATGATTTTATTTTATTTTATGTAGGATTCACCAATTTCTTCTAATTAAATTAATTAATTCAAACGATCGATCGAATTATGAACAATATATTTTTTTTTAAACTTTCATTATAAATAAGCAAATAACGTCACGTAATACGAAAAATTAAATAAAAAAGCACAAAATAAAATAAAGAAACAGTTTCTTTTAGATTTTTTCAAACTGTTGAAAGGTTATACAAAAAAAGTTAAAAGCAAAAATGTTAAATAAAAATCAATACAATTAAAAAAACAAAAGTATGACAAAAGTAACTCAAATTAATTTAAATAGTTCAATTACAAAATTATTTACTAGTTTAAACTACCAGTGATTAAAACAATGGTTTTAGTAAATTTTGTTATATTTTTTATTCAAAAAGTTCAAGAAGTTGATTAAAATTGAAATCAATAATAATAAGCAAAACATGAAAGGTAAAATAAAAAATAATTAAGAACAACAACAATAATCTATTGCATTACATTAAAATAGTAATGTGTTTGAAATAAGTTCAAAATTAAGTAAAAACGACTGAAAAATATGAAATGAATAATTAAAAAAAATCAATCAATTTTTATTAATGCTCACAAAAACACAAAAACAGGCATCATATAATAATAATTTAGAAAATACAAATCTACAAAAAAAATCATAAAATATAAAAAATCAATAGCTTAATCACAAAAACGTCGCTTGTGTGCTATGTTGTGACACGTCCTATCTTTTTACAGCAGACGTGACACGATAGCACAAGCGACGAAATAATGCACATGTGCAAAATATAATATTATATTTTATTTCGAAAGAATAAGAAATTAAGTAAAATTTTCATCAACAAAAATAAACAAAACATGAAAGATTGAATTCAAAATACAGTAGAAATTGAAACAACAACAAAAATTGTATTTCAATCAATTTTTTTTAAAAAATGTTAAAAATAATTCAAAATTTCAAATGTTTTTCTACAAAAAAAAAAACAAGTTTGAAATAACTGTGGTCAAATCTGATGAAAAACATTGTTTATTATTTTTGTTATTTTATTTTTATTCTATCATTATTTTAATTTAATTTTTTTTATATTTTGAAGCAATAAAACTAATTTCAACAAATAAGATTGAAAACAAAGAATAAATTTAACATTGCGAAGGTTGATTATAACCTGTAAAAAAATATATGTATTTAAAAAAGTAAAGAAATAATTTCAATTTTAAATTGAGCTGGACTTTGTAAAATATTTGCGACGGCCTAAATTTAAAAGCACTTGATTACAAAAATAAAACATTCATTTTTAAAACTTAAATTAAAATCCTTTGAGCTTGCAATTGAAATCTGTTAGGTGAATATAAAGCTGATATTAGTTCTGCTTCCACATTCATTCAAAAATTTTAGAAAAGGCAAAACATATTAATCACTGTATATTTGAATGTTCAATGCAGCAAACTGAATAATCGTCAAAAATTAAAAATGCATTTTATTTAGTTTTTTTTTCTTAATTTAAACTTATTGAAAATTTTGAATTTTGGGATCACAAATTAAAACAACTAAGGGTGATTTTAATGTGCTTTTCTGAGTAGTTTCTAACTTGTTTGAAAATATATCATAAATAATAAGTTTAATAAATTAAAGCAGATTTTCGATTGATTGTAATTTACAAACAATAATAAAAAACTTCGAATTGAAATAAAATTGTATGAGCTTCAAAAACAGAACAAATAATTATTCTGCAAAAAAATTAAGTTGATGAAAAAATTAAATCAAGATGTTAAACTTTGAATTACTTTATTTTAAGATTAACAATTTTAACTTTTTTGCAATGGACTCTCTTCTTTCCTTTTTTTCAACTATCTCCCGAAAACCGTATAATCGTGATCGAAAACTCAAGTCACGATTAGTCCGAAGCCGGTGGCGCGCGCGCCAATTCTCCGGACGCAAGATGTTTTCTCAGATCTCTGTTTTTTGTTCGTGAGTCAAAACAACAACTCTTTAAGCTGAAGCCACCAAAACCAACACGGGTAGTCGGCCCTTCGTTGACGATTGCATGACTCCACGCCGAAAAGGTGGAAGATTTTCGCCAAAAAGGATGAAAGATAAGCTGCTGCTGCGAAAGGACCCAAATTCGGCGAAATCAATCAATCAATTAGGACGTTTCGGAGGTTGTTGGTTCGCTTAGGGAGTGAGCGCACCTTTTAAAAGGTTTTTGGGGGTAAGATAAGTGGACAAATTGGTCTTTCGGGAACATCTGCCCAGCTTAAAACGATTCTTAATTCCCTCTAAAGAGTGTCATAATGGACGCGACCAGTGCAGCATGACCGACGATGACGACGAAGTCGTCCAAGACGATCGCTTCCACGCTCCTCAATTTGATTATGTAAATTGCACAAGTCGATGCAACCACATGGCCTGTCATTCACACAGAAGAGTTGGAACATCCCCTCCCCCAACTAGCGCCAAAGTTACTCTATGCAAAGCAGTTGTACCTTCTGTTTGGTTCGAGACTGTCTACACCTCAGTACAAAGTTGCTCCGAAGAAGTCGCTGAAGCGGTGAGGCAAAGGTGCAACTCCCCTGGAACATTGTATAAGCTCCGTCCAAAGTATCGATGAAGGCGAAAATTGAGAAGTTTATAACATGAAAACGACCGGCAAAATCGGCACACTAATTGGCAGCGACTGTTGACTTAGAAGTTTTGCGGGGCAGGTGCAAATTATGTATGCAAAGTTGACTGCACTTTGATTGGGGATGATGATAGGCTAAATTGTTGGAAAATTGATTTAACTTTTCCTCAAAATAGCTTCTAATTGCATACTTCTAGGCGCAATCAAATTCATTTCAGAGTTGCACTTCTATTACGGACTTCAATATCGAAGGACTCAGAAGCAATTAGATATTTTTCCGAGGTGAAGTGAAATGAAAGTGATGTGAGAAAAGCAGGTAGGTCAGTGAAGTGTTCTGTCAATTCTGTCTACTCTGTCAATTTTGTCAATCTTTAGTTTTCCAAATGTAAACAAGTCCCGCTAGGGACTTGCTCGAGCATTTGGAAAACGGTGTAAGCCGCGGCGAAGCTTCCTCCAAGCGCTCGCTGCGCCATCTGAACTTCAGACGGCAGAAGCTTAAACTTGGAGCGAAGCATTCAACGCTGCTTACACCGCGCACGAGCTTTACACCGCACTGTATCGCAGCTAAGACGGTCGAGCTTTTCAAAAGCTCCCGCTCGCGCTGGTGTTGGTGTGCAGGTATTGCCGTTTGCATGACTAAATCTACGTGTAGACACTGCTGCCGCAATGCAATGACTAACGACCACATCGAATTTGTAGGCTCGTGATGCAAAGCTTGGAGCAATGTCTCTGCGAAGCTGTGCTGTGCATCAGCTGCAGTTTCGTAAGCTCTCGTCGCACAACTGCATTTCTAATAGAAGGAATGCAAATGAGCGGCACGGTGGCATCTGCTAGGTTTCGTTGCAGTTGCAGGGCGGCTTAGGTTGGTGGGATTAGGGCGAAATTATCGGCTGGCTGGATGGGAAATAATGGGCTACCAATTGTTGTTGTTGTTGCTGCTGCTGTTTTACAATCGGGCCGTTTGCGAACGTTGAAGAGCGCCAGATTGGGCTGTTTGATGAAATCTTGCGATGAGATGAAGATAATTTAGGGCAATTAAGGGCAATTGAGGGAGATTCAGCCCAAGAAAGTAGATATTTGGAGAATTTCCATTATGGGGTTTGTTCTATTGTTGTGGTTTGATTTCGTAAGTTGAATGTTCAACGATTGTTGCAAATTTCTAATTAGATGTGCAATAAATTAAACTTTTTATTTCTCATCCAATTTCCATTAAGTCATCCACCTTTGTTTTAACGACCACCGGCTTTGAATGTCCGGAACCGACATGAAGCAAAAAAACCGTTAAACTTCCTCTGACGCGCGGATCAGTTTCCCGTCAAACCTTCGGAAATAAAATACCAAAAAAATAAAAACACCGCGAAACACGCCCCAAAACATTCCCAAGGGGGCACACGCCAAATTTCATCTTACAGCATCCGCCGTCAGCTGGTGCTCTTCTTGAGCATCTCACTTTTTTAAGGGGGCAGGGGAGGCTATAAAATCGCGGTTGCCGCGGTGAAAAACGAGAGTGAAATATGATTCAATGATGAGAGATCGGCGCGAGCGCGCGGTGTGGGGTAGAAGATTCACTTTCTTTGGAACTCGTTGCGAGCCCGAATATTTGGGTTGATGTGTGGAAATTACAAGAAATTCTGCTAAATCAGAATATTTTTTTTTCATTTGAGATGGTACCAGACGTACTCTTTGTAGATTAGCTACATTCTGTACATGAGCAATTATCTACGAAGTCGGTCGATTTTGACAACTTTTATTTTTTGTATTTTTTTATTTGGCTCAAATTTTGTGGGCCTATGACCAAAGAAACCATTTTGTGTTATTGGTTTACCCATACAAGTCTCCATACAATTTTGATAGCTGACAGCAAAAATGGTACGTAATTATTCGAAAATCTGTAACTTTAAAAGGAATTTTCTGATTGATTTGGTATCTTCGGCAAAGTTGTAGGTGTAGGATGAGGACTATTCAGAAAAAATAGGTACACGGAAAAAAATTGGTGATCTTTTTAACTTTTTTTTCACAAAAAATCACTTTCCCAAAATCCGTATTATTTTATTTTAGATTTTTTTTCATGTGTTTTATGGGACAAAACCCCGCATCTTTTAAGCCATTCAGAAGTATGGACCAAAATTTTGCCGTCGAGTTATGATATTTTTTAAATAGTGATGTTTGAAATTTGAATTTTTGAAATCATGTACTTATTTTTTTTTAATTGCGATCGGAAAATACTTAACAATTTTTTTGACTAAGTGCAAAGTTTTCAAAATAAAGCCATTTAAAGTTAAATTTTGTTAAAAAAATCGGGTTTTTCGATTCTTTTAGATAGTGTCCATGATTGTCCATTCCTGAATATATTTTTTTGAATAGTTTTAAAATTTGCTATAAAACTATCTAAGAGACATTCAAGTTTGTACTTCTGGTTGCTGAGATACATTGGCTTAAAGAAAAAGAAACAGAAAAATTTCTAACGTCGATGTTTCAGCAAAAATGGACCTTTAATTCGCGATCAGGGACCCCTTTAAAAAAATGCACGGAAATCGAAAAAAGATTGGGGCAACTGCTGCTGAGATTTGGAGAACAATGACCCAAATAACTTTAAAAATAATTTGGGCTTAAATTATGCATTTGAGATAATTTCATTATTTTGAAAACCGCACAAAAGAGAGATAAAACTTGATATAAAACGAATACTCTTGACTTTGTTTAGTTTTTTGATTAGATAGAATTCAAAAATTACATCAAACGATTACTCTTGTCATTGGGCAGTCTCTCGCGCTGGGCAAATCAACACACAAAAGAGCAGTTCTCTACAAAATCGGTCTTTTTCTTTAATTTTAATTTTTGTAGTTTTTTAATCCGACTGAAACTTTTTTGGTGCCTTCGGTATGCCCAAAGAAGCCATTTTGCATCATTAGTTTGCCCATATAATTTTCCATGCAAATTTGGCAGCTGTCCATACAAAAATGATTTGTGAAAATTCGAAAATCTTTGGAAGGCATTTTTTGATCGATTTGGTGTCTTCGGCAAAGTTGTAGCTATGGATAAGGACTACACTAAAAAATATGTTACACGGTAAAAAAAAATTCGGTGATTTTTAATTTCACTTTTTGTCACTAAATTTGATCTTCATTTAAAAAATTTTTTTTTATGTGTTAGGGGACATCAAATGCCAACTTTTCAGAAATTTCCCGAACGTGCGAAAATTGTTGACCGAGTTATGAATTTTTGAATTAATTCTGAACTGCTACTATTTTGAAAAAAGTTACCTGAAAATAGCTATAACTTGAAAACGGTGCATTTTATCAAAATTTCACTAAAGTACTTTTGATTGCAAATTCGATTTTACATCGAAAATTGAAAAAATGTTGCGACCAATACTTCGATTTTTTGAAAAAATCAGTTTTGATTCAAAAATTGATAACTCGGTCAAAGATTTTTTGCTCATTCTGGAAATTTCTGAAAAGTTGGCATTTGATGTCCCCTAAAACATATCAGAAAAAAAATAAAAATAGTGTTTTTTTGCAAATCAAGTTTTAGTGACAAAAAGTGAAATTAAAAATCACCAAAAAATTTTACCGTGTATCATATTTTTTCAGTGTAGTCCTTATTCATACCTACAACTTTGCCGAAGACACCAAATCGATCAAAAAATTCCTTCCAAAGATACAGATTTTCGAATTTTCATAAATCATTTTTGTATGGACAGCTGCCAAATTTGTATGGAAAATTATATGGACAAACTAATGATGCAAAATGGTTTCTTTGGGCATACCGAAGGCACCAAAAAAGTTTCAGCCGGATTAAAAAATACAAAAAAAGACGAATGACCGAAATCTCAGAGATTGAGCAAATCACCGCACAAAAGAGAAATGAAAATTGACATCTAACGAATACTCTTGACTTTGTGTTGCACTCTCTTGCGTTTGGCGAATCACCGCACAAAAGAGAGAGAAAAATATGCGAATCGCCACACAAACGAGAGATAGAACATGATGTAAAAGAGAAAAAAAAATACTATTACCAAAAAGATTATTTTTGAAATAAATAATAAAACTGAAATGGTGTCGACTTTAAATTTCCTAAGGCTCGCAAAGAGTCAAATTACTCCGCTCAAGCGCAATCGGTCAAAGCATAATTCCTCAAATTTTTCTCCGCGCGCTTTTTTTCTCGACCATCCAAAATTTTCTCAAGTCAGTATCGCACGGCGCGGGAGAGCAAATGCTAGCTGCAGGTTCGGGGCTGATTTCAGCATTACCGCACACACTATACTCTACCATTACACCGGACTCTCTTCTTTCATCTCGGAGGAGAAGTTTTCCCTTTCATTGACGGCTAGCGCGTTCAAGATTTAATGATTTTTTTAGTTCGCTTCGCGAAAAAAAGATTACTAGCTCACGTGAGCGCTCACTAGTGAGCGAAAGTCCTCTAATTAGGCGATCGAAATCGCGCCGGAAATTAGTGGCGACAAAATGATGACTTAATTTAACTCTTTTTGCGCGCGCACACGATTTGGGCATCGAGCGGTAATTTGTGACGATGATGAGGAGTGGTGTAACTAACGTCCAAAAATTACAGGGGTGGGTTGTTGGTTGGGGAGGAGTGGAAGGGTCATTGTTGTTACTCAATACGGTGGAACTAAATTTTCCCGGCAATTTGTTGTTTCAATCTCCGGTTGAAGTTGGCTTTTGGCTACCGGGTTTTGAAATTGGAAATTTAACCTTTTTTTGAGACGTTGATATGCCAATCAAAATGTATTACAGTTTGAATTCTCAAAAAGCTTCTCTGAAAGATCTTTTCAACGTTGTTGATCAACGATAGACGATGAAGCCGGCGAAGCCGGCGAACCCTATTTGCATAAATACACAAACCATTCGTAGACACTGAAGTTTGCACATAGGTACGAGAATCTGCATGTTGGCTCAGGTGGACTGAACCAACTGATGAAGAGAGAGATACTCCCGACACCGGGGTTATTTCGTCAAGTTGAGAACCCCGCTTGACAGCAATTCACCACTTCACCCCTGGGGTTCAACTCTGGCATCGCTCGTAACGAGACCCTCAGAGTGCTAATTGCAATCACGATGAGACGACCTGAATAAGGGTTCACGTGGAGTTGCAAAAAAACGAGGTTTGCAGAAAATCCGGTAGCTTTCGCAAGGGCCCCCCTGAACAACGACGTTGTTGTTGATAAAGCAGAGAGAGGCCTCTTCTGCTAGTGGCTGGTAGTCGGCGCCAATTAGGGTTTAATTTCTGTAATGATACGCGAAACCCCCGCGGCCTCTCCTACCTATTGTTGATAGGCTCTAATGAATCACTCTCGCTTAATCCGAGTCATGTGAGTGCATGCACTCCATGAGAGAGTGGGAGAGGGAAACATGCTAATGAGGAGCTCATCCTTTCTCTTTTTTTGCTTGCGCTGTCAATTGAAAGATTCTCTTTTTGCACAACTCCTACAAGTGCTCAGCGCGCAGGGTTTGGTTAGTCCAACTTTAGCCAGAGGCGATTATTTCGTACGGGCTGGTTGATGCAATATCGTGAAGAGGTCAATCGGCTAACGACCATGTAGGTCCCCGGGGGCATTTGGCCACCTAGATCTTGTGTGAAGAAGGTGTGATGCTGATTGAGACTTGAAAGGCTCAGCCTATGTGATCAAGTCAGATTTGCGTAACAACAATTGATCTGTGTGAGAAGATGTTAAAGTCGAATCTCTGGTAGTCAATATCGCAGATATCATCGAGGGAGAGAAGCATCAGTCTACAGATTGATGCCAAATTAATAAACGATTGAAAATATTTTTTCCTGATAAAATATTGACAAACGGAGAGTATTTTTGAGGGAATGAAATGTAAGAGACAATCGAGAGAGGGAAATATCGAGCAAGGGAGGATTTCGATACAAGAAGATCATCTAAGTATGCAGTTTTAAGGGACTGAAGAAGCCATTGATAGAGAGAGCAGTGTTGAGATCGAGAAGATCGACAAACTTAGTCGATTGTAGTGTACCTAGAAAATCTACGGTATCAACATAATTTGTAAACAACAACAACTCTGAAGCTTGTACCACGTAGAACTAAGAATCTTTACGACCATTACTTGCGATTCTGACGTCCACGTCAAGGTTTTCCCCCGCCATTTGTCGTCCATCGTCTCAATCCATCAACTTAACTCCAGTTGACAAAACAATGTCCCCGCGGTAATGACTCCTCCAACTCGTCGCCAGCTGTCCTCAATCTCCGTCTTAATTGCACGACAATCGTTTTTAGCACTATGCTACAACGATCTAATTACGGATCTGTCCTGAAGGCCGCACGACAGCTAATTACTAAACTCGGTATAGATTGTAATTTTTTGCCGCACGTGCTAGGACAAGGCCACCAACTCCATCAACCGCGAGAGATGTCCCTTTCGGGCAGGCCTCACGTGACCATTTTGCCGAGTTTAGCGCGAATAAATGATCGCCGAAGCGTTAAAACTCTCCCTCATCGCGCAGCGATGATCGCTGCGCGATGAATTTTTAATGACACGCGCGAGCGCAGGTCATCGCGCGTTGATCGATGTACTCCTTGGTCTTCAAAAAAGCGCTCCGTTACGCGATCGTTTAGAACGATCTTGACCTTGATCGGCGACGACGATCTCCGAATGAACTGCAGGTGTCTACCCGAGCCGTTTGAATGCAAATTCGCGCATACTTTGTATGAAATTAGACTGGTTAGCCGCTGCGCGGCACGAATCCACCGCTTTTCCATTATGATGGGGTGCGATTAAGGTGCTCGTGACTCGCCCGCTAAAATTAAGCGAATGGGTTTTTATTAACAATTGGAGCTCATTTGCATTCGAGCGAGAGAGTGAAGTTTCTAAAGGAGCTATTAGTACTCGCGGTTTTTTTTCGGAGATCATCATATTAATATTTGAGCGTGATGGTTCAGCAAACTTGGAGGGAAACAAAGATCGGCGTTTAAACGCCATTGTGTTGAGATCTGCGAAAACTGGAGGCGGAACTTGGTGAATCACGATGATTTCTTTATTAGATCTTCCGTGGTCACGCGCGCAGGTAGTCGAAATTTAATTAGTTAAGATCAGTAGCTAAAGATTTCGGGTGGATCACTTGCGTTTTTGATAGCAATGGTGGTTAGATTTGGTTAAATAGCTGTGCTTTTTATTCAATCATTACACATCTACCATATGTTACTTTATTCTTACTGAACTAAGTTTATTAAAAAAAGCTTTTGCTCGAAAACGGAAATTCCTGATTGAGTCCAAGGAAATGTTGTAGAATTGTAGAAGAGCAATTCTCTCAGATTTCGGTCATTCGATTTTTTTTGTATTTTTTAATCCGGCTGAAACTTTTATGGTGCCTTTGGTATGACCAAAGAAGCCATTTTGCATCATTAATTTGTCCATATAATTTCTCATACAAATTTGACAGCTGTCCATACAAAATGATTAGGGTTAGTGAAATTTCACGATTTCGCGGACAGCGTGAAATCCGCGAAATTTGGCTTTTTCCGCGAAATCCCGTGAAATTTTATGTTTGTGTGAAAATGTAACGATTTTCCTCAAAATATTTAATCAAATTCAAAAAGGAATAAAAATAACTTTATGAACTACTGTAGAATTAAAAAAGTGAATACTCTGGTTAAATTACTAATATAGGGTTAGTAATATTTGACGATTTCGTGAAATTTATCAATTTTCTAAAACTTTTTTTTTAATAACAACAACAACTTAATAAATATTTCATCCAAAAAGACAATTTCATGAAATATTATTAGTTTTCAATTAAAAAGCTTGAATATACAATATACATGTATGTCAAGTTGATACGAACCATTTGAAGAAATATTCAGTATTTGAGTTTTTTAAACTAACTAAATTTAGTAATATTTTTATTTGCTGAATTAAAAATTTTACTGTTATTTTATTTGAATGGTTTAGTTTTGAAAGAAATTAAAAGAATTAAGCTTTGTTTTATTGAAAATCAAACGAAGAGTATTTTTTTTATCTTTGGAATCATATTTTAAAAACATATAAAATTTTCATTTAGGGCCTGTTTAATTTTAACACTATTTGTTTATTTTGGTGAATTATTCCAGTGAAAGTTTAAAAATATTACTTATCTTGTTTTCCTTTCTCATTTAGAATAAAAAAATAAATTTTGTTAAAAATGGTATTATTTTTGCAAATTGTTAAATTTAGTTTTTGAAAAGTGAGCTGAAACCCTTAAAAAATATGTTTAATGGGCTAAATGTCACAGAAAATTTAAATTATTTTACTCATTTTAAACGTAGAAGATTGTTAAATCTTGCTTTGATATTAAATTCAATAAAATGTAAAATGATATAATTGAAGCAAATTAGCGAAAACATTTAAGCTTTATTAGTCGAATATTAAAAGAGCAGTTCAGTAAATGAGAATACGCGTGCCCTACATTTTGTTTCAAAATATGTGTAGAGCCCATCCCTAAACCTGCAGGCTTTGTTTTTGGAAATTAGGAGATTTTTTTGTGTCGCATTCAAATTAAGTGAAGATTTTTTTTAGTTTATTGAAGAATAATATATAATGAAGCATAAAAAGTAGTTTCTGTGATTTAAACATAGGATTTTCAGAGTCATTTGAACATTTTTAAAGTTCCGCGAAATTTGCGTGAAATTTGGTGTTTTAAAATTATGGTCCCCGTGAAATTTACAATTTTCGAGCGTAAAAAATCACTAAGCCTAAAAATGATGTATGAAAATTCAAAGTTTTGTACCTTTTGAAGGAATTTTTTGATCGATTTGGTGTCTTCGGCAAAGTTGTAGGTATGGATAAGGACTACACTGAAAAAAATGATACACGGTAAAAAATTGTGATTTTTAATTTAAATTTTTGTAACTAAAACTTGATTTGTAAAAAAAACACAATTTTTAATGTTTTTCATTTTTTGATTATGGGACATCAAATGCTAACTTTTCAGAAATTTCCAAGTTATACAATCTCGTTAACCGAGTTATAAATTTTTGAATCAATACTGATTTTTTTTTCATAAAATCTAAATATTGGTCAAACAAATTTTTCAACTTCATTTTTTGATGTAAACTCAAACGTACTTTAGTGAAATTTTGATAAAGTGCACCGTTTTCAGGTTAAAGCCATTTTTAGGTATTTTTTTTGAAAATAGTCATAGTTTTTCATTTTTTAAATTAGTGCACATGTGGGCCCAATTATGAAAAAATATTTTTGAAGAGATGAGAAAATTCTCTACAAAAAAGAACGAAGGGAAAGGTGGCGGAGGGGGGGTAAACAGATTCTCAAAAAAATGTCCACGTTGAGATTTCCCAAAAAGTGTCCATGTAATTTGTAGATGGTCTCTTTTTATTTTTTGATAAAAAATAAGTTTTATACAGTCCAAACTCGATTATCCGTAGGCTTCTAAAAATTTTCACTTCGGATAATCGAATCACGAAAAATGTATTTCTTCGTTGGCTAATTTTTGATTGTCGCTAAAGTGATTTAAAAATTTTATATCCAATATGGTGGTGACGAAATATTAAAAAATGCATTTTATTATTTGCTTTACTTTTTACTTTACTTTTACTGCTCGTACAACCTCCGGGTCATGAGCTGTCTCCAGATGCGCTGCCACTGGACTCGGTCCTGGGCTGCTACTCTCCAATTCCGCTGCGGAACTCCCACACTTTCCAGATCTTCCTCCACTTGGTTTAACCACCGTGCACGTTGCGCCCCCCTCCGCCGCGTTCCAACCGGCTCCGAATTGAACACCAACTTCACCGGATTGATTGTCCGGTTCGGTTGGCGCGCATCCAGCGCGTCCGGCATTCTTGCGACGTGTCCGGCCCACCGGATTCGGCCAGCCTTGGCGACCTTCCGAATACTTGGCTTGCCGTAGAGTTGCGCCAGCTCGTGGTTCATCCTTCTCCTCCATACAGTGTTCTCACGCACGCCGCCAAAGATCGTCCTAAGCACTCGCCGTTCGAAAACTTCGAGCGCTTGCAGGTCCTCCTCGAGCATCGTCCACGTCTCGTGCCCGTAGAGAACGACCGGTCTTATCAGCGTTTCGTACATGGTACACTTTGTACGCCGGGAAAGATGGCCAGACCGTAGGGTCTTGTGGAGTCCATAGTAGGCACGACTACCGGTGATGATGCGCCTCCGAATTTCTCTGCTGCAGTTGTTGTCCGACGTAACCAACGATCCGAGGTACACAAACTCCTCCACGACCTCGAACTCGTCCCCGTCGATCGTCACGCTCGGTCCTATGCGAGCCCTAAGGGACTCGGTTCCTCCTGCCAGCAGATACTTCGTCTTCGCAACATTCACCTTCAATCCAACCTTATCCGCCTCCCGCTTCAATTCGGTGTACCGCTTAGCCACCTCTTCGAACGTTCTGCCGACAATGTCCATGTCGTCGGCATAGCAGATGAATTGGTTGGACCGGTTGATAATCGTGCCTCGCATGTTGAAGCCCGCCCGCCTCATAACACCTTCAAGCCCAATGTTGAAACAGAGGCCGGAGATACCGTCGCCTTGTCGCAGTCCCTTGCGCGATTCGATCGGGTCCGACATAGCACCCGAAATCTTCACGCTGCACCGTGCCCCGTCCATCGTTGATTTCACCATTCTGATCAGCTTCCCGGGAAAGCCGTTCTCGTACATGATCTTCCATAGCTCTTCGCGATCGACCGAGTCGTACGCGGCTTTGAAATCGATGAACAGGTGGTGCGTCGGGATCTGGTACTCGCGACATTTTTGGAGGATTTGGCGTAGCAAAAAGATTTGGTCCGTCGTCGATTTCCCCTCCACAAAACCGGCTTGGTACGTCCCTACGAAATCCTTTGCTCGCTCCGACAGACGACAGAAAATGATCTGAGACAGCACTTTGTAGGCCGCGTTGAGAATGGTGATAGCTCGATAGTTCTCACATTCCAACTTGTCCCCCTTCTTGTAGATCGGGCATATTACTCCCTCTTTCCACTCCTCCGGTAGCTGTTCTGTGTCCCAGACCTTGACTATCAGCCGGTGTAGACAGGCCGCCAGCTTGTCCGGGCCCATCTTGATGAGTTCAGCACCGATACCATCCTTACCCGCTGCTTTGTTGTTCTTCAGCTTCTTGATGGCATCCTTAACTTCCCTCATCGTGGGTGCTGGCTCGTCCCCGCCGTCCACCATACCGCTGACGTCGTTTCCCCCGTCGTCCTGGTACTCCGCCTCTGGGCCGTTCAGGTGCTCGTCGAAGTGCTGCTTCCACCTTTCGATCACCTCGCGCTCGTCCGTCAAGATGCCTCCGTCCTTATCCCGGCACATTTCGGCCCGCGGCATGAAGCCTTTCCGGGATTGACTAAGTTTCTTGTAGAACTTACGCGTTTCGTTGGAGCGATACAGCTGTTCCAATCCTGGCACTCCAACTCTTCCAGGCGGCGCTTCTTGTCCCGAAAGAGATGGGTTTGCTGTCTTCGCAACTGTTTGTACGACTCCTTGTTCCCACGGGTGTTGTGCAGCAGCCACTTGTCCCGCGCTGCTTTCTTCTCGTCCCAAATCGCCTGACATTCCTCGTCGAACCAGCCGTTCCGTCGAACTCGGTCCACGTACCCGATGGCGCTCGATGCCGCTGCGTTGATGGCTGCTTCCATGTGGCTCCAGCAGGCCTCCAGAGGGGCTTCGGCGAGCTCACCCTCGTCAGGCAACGCAGCTTCGAGTTCCCGCGCGTACTGGGTAGCGACCTCAGGATCCTTGAGCCGCTCCAGATTATACCGCTGCGGGCGACGGTACCGGATCTTGTTGACCTCAGACAGGCGTTGGCGCAGCTTTGCCACCACCAGGTAGTGGTCCGAGTCGATGTCCGCGCCACGGTAGGTTCTGACGTCGATTATGTCCGAGAAGTGCCGACCATCAATGAGAACATGGTCGATTTGCGTCTCCGTGTCGTTTGGTGATCTCCAGGTGTACTTGTATAGGGAGGTGTGCTGGAAGAAGGTACTACGTATGGCCATGTTTCGGGAGGTAGCGAAATCGATGAGTCGTAGGCCGTTCTCATTGGTCTGCTGGTGAGCGCTGAATCTCCCAATAACCGGTCCAAACTCCTCCTCCTGGCCAACTTGAGCGTTCAAGTCGCCGATGACAATCTTGACGTCGTGTTTTGGACACTTCCTGTACTCGCGATCAAGAAGCTCGTAGAAAGCGTCCTTGTCATCGGCGTCGCTTCCCATGTGCGGGCTGTGCACGTTGATGATGCTCAGGTTGAAGAATCGGCCCTTGATTCTCAACCGGCACATTCTGTCATTGACTGGCCACCAACCAATCACGCGCTTCGCCATTTCGCCCAGCACGATAAAAGCTGTCCCCAGCTCGTGTGTATTGCCGCCGCTCCAATACATAGTGTAGTCACCGTACTCCCGGTGGTCCTTCCCCGTCCAGCACACCTCCTGCAGCGCTACGACTTCGAGACCGCGGACCCGCAATTCGTTATGAAGAATGCGGTCGCTCCCATCGAAGTTGAGAGACTTGCAGTTCCACGTCCCGAGTTTCCAATCCCTGGATCCCCGAAAATCGGGTCGGCGATTGGATCGGCTCGCATCTGGAGCTCTCTGCACTTGGTTTTTACGGCGGGTGCGTGTAGCCATCACCAACCCCCTGTCTCGCCGGAGGACCGTCGTACCAGGACTGTTTAGAGTCCCACCCTGGCACTGGGACTTTTAATCAGCCGTCCCTAACCTGGGAAACAGACGCTGTTTCGAGCCGCCCCTAACCTGGGAAACAGACGCTCGAGGGGGGGAGATGTCCTAACTCTATTTGCAGTAAGCCGCCCCTAACCTGGAGAACAGACGCTTACCTCGACGATGGAGCAGGACACCGGTTTCTTTGAACCGCCCCTAACCTGGGGAACAGACGCTCAAAAAGTTGGGGGGGGGGGGGGTCGACCGCTTCTTTGGAGCCGCCCCTAACGTGGGGAACAGCCGCTCACAGTTGGAAGGGATCGAAAACCCTGGTGTTATAGGCCGCTCCTGACCTGGAGTTCAGACGCCCAAAACGTTGTTGGAGGGGCGGGGGGCGGGGGTAGTGCTTCGCGGTTGATGAATTGCACTTCACTTTTCAAATTATTTTTCACTTTGAAAATTTTCAAAAACTTTTCGCCGACTTTTTTTGTTTGCACTTTAGTGCCAATCCGACCCACTGTGCACTCTTCGAAAAATCTTCCACACTCTCTTTAGGTAGCACACCACACAGATCACCGACGAGATGGGCCGACGTGTATTGTACACAAAGAACGACGACGACGACGATGAACTCGCACTGGCCACGCGAGGAGCACTTTTTTAACTCTTTTGTTTGGCCCGATCCAGACCGCGTGATCGAACAAAATTAATAAAAATTAGCCGATTCTGCAGTCGTCGCGCGCGTACTCCGTAGGCAACCGGTTCGCGACGGGTTCCGGGATAGATCCGCAAAACTTCAGGCCGCAGTACATCGGGGAACCACGGTTTTTCGCGATATTATTCGGCGCGCTGGTCGGAAGGTAAACACCGCACTTGCACGTTTATTATTTGATAGCCAATCAATTATTCAAATTTAACTTAAATGAAGTCGCAAAATTCGATTTTGATGTTTGAAACAAGAAAAAAACAAGTGAAAAAAATAGTTTAAGCCAAATAAAAAAATACAAAAAATATAAATGGTCGAAATCGGCCGATTTCGTAGAAAATTACAGAACAAAAATCATAGCAATCTATTTTAAGGGACTAAACAAATTATTGACAGCTGGAGCAATATTGATATCGAGAAGATCGACAGTCAGAGAGTCCACTGTAGTTTTCTAGAATTTCGAAAACAATTTTGAAGTTTTTTCATTATTACCGAGGTCATAATAAAAAAAAATGAAAAATATTTTAGATTTTTTTCCTTTTTTTTTGTTTTATACATTTATATCTTCGGTACAGTTATCCCACATATTCGGAACAGTTTACAGTTCAGCAAACGTTTAAAACAAATCTTGGAAATTTATAATTTAACATAATAAACATAATGATGACCTTCATGAGAAAGCTTTTCTTGTGATTTTTTCACAAATTATAAGCACTTTTTGCTCACAGAAGTGAACAAACTTTGGTTCTCTCCAGAATTGCATATTTTTTAACCAAATAATGACTTCACACACCAAAACCAATGATACACAAGCTTAGTTATGTTTTATGATATTGTTTCGATCTTAAACCAAAATTTAACTTAAGTACCATCCGACTGCAAATTCAATCTAGAAATGATTTTTAGAAAATTTCAAGTGTTTTTATTCGAAATTTTTCAAAGTTTATGTCGAAATAAACTTTGAAAATATTTGCA
Organism: Culex pipiens pallens; assembly: GCF_016801865.2. Classification (NCBI taxonomy): domain Eukaryota; kingdom Metazoa; phylum Arthropoda; class Insecta; order Diptera; family Culicidae; genus Culex; species Culex pipiens. Next base: position 182,818,375 of record NC_068938.1, on the reverse strand, counting down.
ACGATCTAATTGAATTATTTAAAACTTGGAATACAGAAGCAGTAAAAAATAAGTCTAAAAATTGCTTGGATTGTAAGAATCAATGTAATGCTGTATTAATTGAGTAGATTTGATCTTTCAATTATTTGATCTCTCCATTTTGAAATCATACTCTTTTTGTTCAACCTTGGAGCTCACAATCCAAAATTAAAACCAAACAGTCGACTCATTCCTACCAGCCGAACAACCTGAAAGTCATAAGGCACAATCCTCAGCCCAACTCAGCAAAACCCCCAAAAGAAAGCTCAAAATTAACATCTTATTAGCCGCCGCCCAATTCGAAATGGACTCGGACTTTCAACAGTCACAATAGTTGGAGGGCCTGATGATCACCACCACCACCACCAGGTAGCCTCCTAGTTCAGTTTTGTGTAGTTTCATGCGGGAAAACGGGCTCAGCATCCTTGCCGGCGCGCCGCGGAGCGGCTGAGTCATCATCGTGCTAAGGTTTAACCTTGACGGCGCGCTACCGGCGCACAAGTCGGTTATAATTTGAACCGTGCTGCACTTGCTGCTATACATCTAGCAGCGCCGTACGGCGCAAAACCGGTTCAGAACATCTTCCTCAGAATTGCTCAGCTGAGAGCGCCCGATCAGATATTGAACACTTGTGTAGTCGCGCAAACTTCAGATTTCGTGTTTAGCGCTTAGAGATGAACGGCTTAGATATCGCGCACGGCGCTGAGAGACACTCGGCTAAGCCGGTTTAGTAGAGTACATCTCCGCCGACGGCGGGCATCTTATTGAAATTACCCATTAACGCTAATTGACTGCGTCTTGCCGGAGATGCTGGGGCCGGCCGGTTAGGTTGAAATGTCAAAAATTAAAACGGTAATTGAAATGAGGTTTTGTTCCCGGAATCCAGGAAGCCTCAGCGTCGACAGATGGCCTGGGAACCTCTCGGGGATTGATCATTCGCTGGTGACGCCACGCAACCAGTTTTGCAAAGCTTATACGCTCAACTCTACGCAATCATTCTGCAATGTATCATGGGGAGATGATGTTTGCAGCGGATCAGTTTCAACACCTCTGCCATAGGTCAGGAGTTTGAAGGCCGTGTTTAAACCATGGAGAGCTTCAGGAGACCTCACAAGTCGAAATGGACTTGGGGTATGGTCAAAACCATTTATCTTAACGTATTTTGATGGTTTTGTTTGACTATGAAATTAAAAAAAAACATTATAAAGATGACCCTTAGCTAACGTGGGTCTTTGGAAGAACTTTCATAGAACATCCCAAAAGTAAAGTACTGAATAATAACGAAACTGTAAGTCTTAGTCTACCATCTATTGCTGTCTTTTCGCAACATCAATTCGTTGACCTGCAGGGTAGCCAACAAACCCGCACCCCATCACACCGCCGCTGCGTTCTTTCATCAGCTGAACTCAAATCGTTTACAGGTCTGCCATTAAAAAAAATAACCATTTGTGCAACATCAGCGTGAGAAATTAATTTAACCCAAAATCTGTTTGGAGATCATTAAACGACCGCAAAAACAACATAATCCACAGCAAACACCTGACCTGACGCTGGGGGGAGAACCCCCCCTACGTAGCTAATGGCCTAGACTCACCGGTTGGGCCAAATCCGTTTGTCATTGCTTGATTGCGATGCTGGTTTGGCAAAAAAAACGAATCAACAACCTCTAACGAATCCTTGAGTCAGCCCTCGTGGAAACATCAAATGATACACTTCCGTTCCACACAGATTTTGCGTATCTCTTGGGGGGTGTCTAATCCGGCCTGGCAGGGCCGGGAAATCAATCAGTTCCAACCTCCAAATTGGCCCTCAGCTAGATTCGAGTCACGAGTCACAGACCGGGTCGTTTGGCGAACCTCCAAGAAATCCGATCTTAATTGTTACACCTCGAGCGTCCGGGCTGACCAACAAGGTGTTGAGCCTAGATATGCCAGGTTGACATGGTTGACAATCCGTCTACGACGGTGCAGTTCGAGATGTTTAAAATCTAAGGTTGGAACCATTTTCATTAGTGAAACAAATTGATACAACCTAAAAAAAAATATCTGATTCGTTTCAACCTTTTCATACACCATCTTGGTCGCAACCGGTTTCAACAACAACAACAACAACCTCTGAATAATGACAGTCGCAGAATCGAAAGTAAACATTAATTAATTAAAGGTTTTTTTCCTTCGTTCTGTTTTTTTGCAAGGGTTGGCAACTGTGGGCTCACTTTAATGCCATAATGCCATAACCGATCCGGATCTACCAGCGAAGCTTGGTGGACCATGGTAAGTACGGTTTGGGCATGGTTAAGTGACGGTGTGTGGAGAAACGGGTTTGTGACGTGGTATACTAAAGTGAGGCACACGCGAGAGTAAGAAAGACTTGGGCACGAGGCTGGTACGTGCATAAGTGTCACGTATTATAGCACCAATGTTACTTTTTTTGGGGAAGGTTTTAGCCGGTAATGACCAGAGCGAATGTGATTTGGTGGGATATACATATGTGTACAATAGTTTGGTGGTTCATTTGAAACAGTTAAGTCGAAGCATCCGGGTTGAGTGACTTTTGAACGAGTACTTAATTTAAAATGATCTCTTGACAACAAATAAAATGGCAAATATTTATGCAAACTCATGATTATTTTTATTACAGAGAAAACGTTGAAGAAAGAAATTCAAGAAATTAAAGAAATTCAAAAAATTTAAGAACTTTAAAAAATTGAAGAAATTCGAGAAATTCAAGAAATTCAAGAAAATTAAGAAATTCAAGAAATTCAAGAAATTCAAGAAAATCAAAAAATTCGAGAAATTCAAGAAATTCAAGAAATTCAAAAAATTCAAGAAATTCAAGAAATTCAAGAAATTCAAGAAATTCAAGAAATTCAAGAAATTCAAGAAATTCAAGAAATTCAAGAAATTCAAGAAATTCAAGAAATTCAAGAAATTCAAGAAATTCAAGAAATTCAAAAAATTCAAGAAATTCAAAAAATTCCAGAAGTTCAAAAAATTCAAGAAATTCAAGAAATTCAAAAAAATCAAAAAATTCAAAAAAATTAAGAAATTTAAGAAATTCAAGAAATTCAAGAAATTCAAGAAATTCAAGAAATTCAAGAAATTCACGAAATTCAAGAAATTCAAGAAATTCAAAAAATTCAAAAAAATTCAAGAAATTCAAGAAATTCAAAAAAATCAAGAAATTTATAAAAAAAAAATCAAGAAATTCAAGAAATTTAAGAAATTTCAAAAATTTAAAAAATTCAAGAAATTCAAGAAATTTAAGAAATTCAAGAAATTCAAGAAATTCAAAAAAATCAAGAAATTCAAAAAATTAAAGAAATTTAAGAAATTTTAAAAATTCAAAAAATTCAAGAAATTCAAGAAATTTAAAAAATTCAAGAAATTCAAGAAATTCAAGAAATTCAAGAAACTCAAGAAATTCAAGAAATTCAAGAAATTCAAGAAATTTAAGAAATTCAAGAAATTCAAGAAATTCAAGAAATTCAAGAAATTCAAGAAATTCAAGAAATTCAAGAAATTCAAGAAATTCAAGAAATTCAAGAAATTCAAGAAATTCAAGAAATTCAAGAAATTTAAGAAATTCAAGAAATTCAAGAAATTCAAGAAATTCAAAAAATTCAAGAAATTCAAGAAATTCAAGAAATTCAAGAAATTCAAGAAATTCAAGAAATTCTAGAAATTCTAGAAATTCTAGAAATTCTAAGAAATTCAAGAAATTCAAGAAATTCAACAAACCAAAATTTAAATATTAAATTTTTTGATTGTGTACTCTGAAGATGCCAAATAATTAAATTTTTGTTTTAATTCAGAAGATAGTTTTCAATTTTTGTTATACTGCTTACCATCAATCTTCAAGTTTGATATTTTAGGACCTTTGAAAATGGGCATCTTACCTGTAAGAAAAAAAAATATAGACAATATTTACTATCGCTCTTTTTGAAACGAAACACTAAATTACAGACTGTAAAATAATTGGCACTGAAGGGTTCCCGCACTCCAAACACCTGCAAAGAGAACTAGTATTTAACTGAACATAAATTTGCCAAAACAATCCCCACTTAAAAATGCTTATCAACGCTCGAAGAAACAAACAATAATCATTTAGCATTTTTTAGTCCAACTCAAACAACAACTTCAGCGATTTACATCGATTAATGGACACCTGACAAGAAAAGGAAGGGGCTTGGACCACACACCAAACCAAACTAAGCACTAATATTGCAGCGTTCGTCGAAAAAAAATGGTAGCAAATTATGAAAGCAATCATTTTCCCATCGCTCTCGGGTTGTCCAACAATATCACCAGCGCAAGCAATAAAATCCGCTCCGAAGTCGTTCTCACCGCTAAACTAAAAATCAACACTAAACACTGGAGGAGGAAAAAAAGAGATACAAACCGGCTCGCGAAATCGTGCCGCAGCTGTAAAAAGATTAACAGGTAATAGTCAGAGTCAGGTGGGCTAGAGCTGCCGAGTAGAACAATCGCCGCGTAGACCTGACCAAGTCGTTGCGACTTGTGTAGCGAAGAAAAAAGGTTTATAAATAGAACTTCTCAGAACACAGTTCTCACGATCTGTTGCAATCGCGCAAGCCGATTGCTGGGTGTCCCTTAGTACTTGGAACTAGTAGCTACTGCTAGAGCAAATATAATTGATCTCCGATGCCGACTTAGTCGCCTACGGCGACTAGGTTGGGTCAAGGAACCGAAAAGCATAAAAATCAGTCAAATTTTAGATTTTTGAAAATCTTAACGAAGAAATTTTCACCTTCAAAATGTACAGCCTTGATTTTTTTGACAGCTATTTAGCTTTTGAGCGAAACCAGTTTCAATAGGTTGCATTTCCTTCTTTCCAGATCATCAGCTTGAGTCAGAATTCGATGAGAACCGATTTCAAGCCAGCAACCCACAGATCCCCAATCAAAACTATTAGACTTTGTCTAAAGGTCACTCACTTGGGTGCTGCGGAGATCCGAACAAGTTGATTCCTTGTACGGTGGAATTGGCAACCTTATTGCAACCATACAGGGCAGCAGCAGCAACCACATGCTGAACGTGAGGTTCTAAGGTGGCGAATATTTGCACGTTTCGGGCGGAACCAAACCCTGCAAAGAAGGTGATATTGTTGTGACGATTCTGAGAAAGAATAATAGGAAGTCTTGGACTTGGGGCGGTGTGTTTTCACCTCGCGTGTATTAATCATCAACAACAACGACAGGGCGGGGCTTGTCTGGGTTGGTTCTGGAAGAAATCACGTTCATGGATACACCGTTGATTCGTGAGAAGTTGATAAATCGTTCCAGTGAAGAACGGGGGATTGCAATTAATTCTGAGATTTTAATGGAAAACAGTCATTTGTTGACGTTTGTAAGGCAATGTTTTAAAGAAAATATTTAAAATTTCATTCCCCTCTTCGTATCAATTTTATTTTAGATTTTTAAGAAGTTTTGGGGGCAATTTTAGTTAACTCTTGTTCAATCTTGTTTAAATTATTTACCTTGCTTTTTAATTTTTTCTTATTATGTTTTTGGTATTTTTATTTGCATTTCCCATCGAGTTTTTCTTTTTGTGATAATGTTTACCTATTTTGTTCTTTTTTCTGTTTTTTGTTTGACAACATCAATAAAGATTGAAAAAAATATCAAAATATCATTATTTATTTTTAAATACAAATCGAAAATAATTGACAATGCAATGTAATTAATTTTCAAGTTGTTTGAATGAGAGAGTTTTCTTAGCATTTGTATAACTTTGTTTTTTTGGGAAAAATCAAATGGGAGAGACAAAAACTTACATTGGCATATCTTTTTAGTGCATTCAAAAAAAGAACGAATTGGCTGGCTTTTCTGTTGAATGTTAAATGTTAAATGTTCTGTTAAAAATTAAACTTTTGTGAAATTTTATAAAAAATAGTTTTTTTTGGGAATTCAACTTTTACTTCAAGAAAAAAAATAGGGTTTTTTCGTGTAACTATTTTTCTGAAAAGTCCTGATCATAGCCAACAAATTTGCCGAAGACACCAAATCGATCAGAAAATCCCATCTCAAGATACAGAGTTTCATGCTTTTACACACCCATTTTGTATGACCACCCCTTAAAATTGTATGGAAAAATGAATGATGCAAAATTTTACTTCTCAACTTCAAAGTACAAATTTCTTACAAATCAAAAAATGATGATGATGAAAATTCGCCAGAAAAAATGCGAAATTGTAGAGAATTATTCAAATGTTTTCTGTTCAAAATAAACCCTTTTCAAATATTTTTCCTTTTTTGAGGAGACGAAAAGTAGGCTGCAATTTATTTAAGGGACCACCAATTTTGCACCTTGATTTTTAACCGAAGTTCTCATTACTCTGAATGTAATACTGGTTGAGCCGCAATTTTTAATTAGGCCCTGAAGAAATGTTTTACAAAGCTAACAAGATGTAATCTGATCTGATTGATCAAAAAGTTTCTACAAAAAGGTTAAAAACTGATTCAAATCATCAAGAAATTAAAAAAAAATGTGGTAAATAAAGTAATTTAAATAATATCAAGCAATTCAAGAATTAAAAAAACGAGAAAATCAAGAAATAAAAAAAAACAGGTGGTTCAAGGAATTCATGGAGTTTACAAAATTCAAGAAATTCATAAAGAATTAAAAAAAAATATTAAATTATTAATAAAATCGAAAAATTTAAAAAATTCTAGAAATTCAAGAAATCTAGAGTTTGTTTTAAAAAAGGTCCTATATATTTCTTTGCTTTTTAGGTGTTTATAGAACCACTTTGAGTCAAGGGTATATAAAAACACCTAAAAAGCAAAAATAAAAACAAAAATTAAGTTTTAAGGAACAATAAAAAAACTACAGAAATTGAAGAAATTAAATAAACATCGAAAAAAATTAAGGAATTGAAGAAATTTAAGAAATTCGATAAATTCAAGAAATTTAGAAAATTTAAGAAATTCAAGAAATTCCAGAAATTCAAGAAATTCAAGAAATTCAAGAAATTCAAGAAATTCAAGAAATTCAAGAAATTCAAGAAATTCAAGAAATTCAAGAAATTCAAGAAATTCAAGAAATTCAAGAAATTCAAGAAATTCAAGAAATTCAAGAAATTCAAGAAATTCAAGAAATTCAAGAAATTCAAGAAATTCAAGAAATTCAAGAAATTCAAGAAATTCCAGAAATTCAAAAAATTCAAGAAATTCACGAAATTCAAGAAATTCAAGAAATTCAAAAAATTCAAGAAATTTAAGAAATTCAAGAAATTCAAGAAATTCAAGAAATTAAAGAAATTAAAGAAATTCAAGAAATTCAAGAAATTAAAGAAATTAAAGAAATTAAAGAAATTAAAGAAATTAAAGAAATTAAAGAAATTAAAGAAATTAAAGAAATTAAAGAAATTAAAGAAATTAAAGAAATTAAAGAAATTTTAGAAATTAAAGAAATTAAAGAAATTAAAGAAATTAAAGAAATTAAAGAAATTAAAGAAATTAAAGAAATTAAAGAAATTAAAGAAATTAAAGAAATTAAAGAAATTAAAGAAATTAAAGAAATTAAAGAAATTAAAGAAATTAAAGAAATTAAAGAAATTAAAGAAATTAAAGAAATTAAAGAAATTAAAGAAATTAAAGAAATTAAAGAAATTAAAGAAATCAAAGAAATTAAAGAAATTAAAGAAATTAAAGAAATTAAAGAAATTAAAGAAATTAAAGAAATTAAAGAAATTAAAGAAATTAAAGAAATTAAAGAAATTAAAGAAATTAAAGAAATTAAAGAAATTAAAGAAATTAAAGAAATTAAAGAAATTAAAGAAATTAAAGAAATTAAAGAAATTAAAGAAATTAAAGAAATTAAAGAAATTAAAGAAATTAAAGAAATTAAAGAAATTAAAGAAATTAAAGAAATTAAAGAAATTAAAGAAATTAAAGAAATTAAAGAAATTAAAGAAATTAAAGAAATTAAAGAAATTAAAGAAATTAAAGAAATTAAAGAAATTAAAGAAATTAAAGAAATTAAAGAAATTAAAGAAATTAAAGAAATTAAAGAAATTAAAGAAATTAAAGAAATTAAAGAAATTAAAGAAATTAAAGAAATTAAAGAAATTAAAGAAATTAAAGAAATTAAAGAAATTAAAGAAATTAAAGAAATTAAAGAAATTAAAGAAATTAAAGAAATTAAAGAAATTAAAGAAATTAAAGAAATTAAAGAAATTAAAGAAATTAAAGAAATTAAAGAAATTAAAGAAATTAAAGAAATTAAAGAAATTAAAGAAATTAAAGAAATTAAAGAAATTAAAGAAATTAAAGAAATTAAAGAAATTAAAGAAATTAAAGAAATTAAAGAAATTAAAGAAATTAAAGAAATTAAAGAAATTAAAGAAATTAAAGAAATTAAAGAAATTAAAGAAATTAAAGAAATTAAAGAAATTAAAGAAATTAAAGAAATTAAAGAAATTAAAGAAATTAAAGAAATTAAAGAAATTAAAGAAATTAAAGAAATTAAACAAATTAAACAAATTAAAGAAATTAAAGAAATTAAAGAAATTAAAGAAATTAAAGAAATTAAAGAAATTAAAGAAATTAAAGAAATTAAAGAAATTAAAGAAATTAAAGAAATTAAAGAAATTAAAGAAATTAAAGAAATTAAAGAAATTAAAGAAATTAAAGAAATTAAAGAAATTAAAGAAATTAAAGAAATTAAAGAAATTAAAGAAATTAAAGAAATTAAAGAAATTAAAGAAATTAAAGAAATTAAAGAAATTAAAGAAATTAAAGAAATTAAAGAAATTAAAGAAATTAAAGAAATTAAAGAAATTAAAGAAATTAAAGAAATTAAAGAAATTAAAGAAATTATAGAAATTAAAGAAATTAAAGAAATTAAAGAAATTAAAGAAATTAAAGAAATTAAAGAAATTAAAGAAATTAAAGAAATTAAAGAACTTAAAGAAATTAAAGAAATTAAAGAAATTAAAGAAATTAAAGAAATTAAAGAAATTAAAGAAATTAAAGAAATTAAAGAAATTAAAGAGATTAAAGAAATTAAAGAAATTAAAGAAATTAAAAAAATTAAAGAAATTCAAGAAATTCAAGAAATTGAAGAAATTCAAGAAATTTAAGAAATCTAGGAAAATCCAATGAATTAAAGAAATTCAAAATATTAAAAAAAAAAACTTAAAATTAGGAATTCAAGAATTTAAAATTTCTCGAATTTATAATTTTGTAAATTTGTATAAGTTTTTCTCAGTGTCACTAAATTGGCCCTCATTTTTCAACTCGCGATATCTCGAAAACTATTGGTTCGATTTTCTATGTAAAAAAATTGTGTGATATTTTCTGCTCATTTCTATAAAAAAAACATGACTCAATCCACCTTTAGGTGGTTGGTGCCTTCCTCACATTCATAAAGTCAATACATTCAGTAAAAATAGCAACATTCCCCCTTAACATGTTTGACAAATGAACTTTATTACTTTAACTTTATCTGTATTCTTTTGATAGGGATCACAGTCCTTCAATTTTCCGGGCTATCGGCAAGGTCTGATAAAAAACCTATCCAACGATAGTTCGCATATATCTGAGATCCGGCCTCCAAAAAGTGTATAAATAACACTTATGTGCTAATAACTTTTGATAGGGTTGTCAGATACTGGATGTTTTAGGCTCATTTGAAAGGTCTTAGATATTCTTAGGGTTTCTTGCAAAAACCACCCTTTTTACAAGCTTCCGAACATACGCCAAAATTGTTTTTTTAGCATAACTTTTGAAGTACTTAACTAAACTTGCTAATATTAAATAGAGACCTATGAGACCCCAAGACGGAACGAACGGTCAAAATCCGTTCATCCAGTCCGGAGATAATCGAGTGACATTTTTTTTTGTCCACCCACCTACACACATCCATACAGACATTTGCTCAGAACAAGATTCTGAGTCGATATGTATACGTGAAGGTGGGTCTACGAGGTCAAATTAATATGTTCATTTTTCGAGTGATTTTATAGCCTTTCCTCAGTAAGGTGAGGAAGGCAAAAACAGCCTAACATTTGAAAATAATCAAAATAAGAGTTTGTAGTCTTTTCAGAAAGTTTTTCATAATTTTAAAATTTTGAAACAATATTTGATTATTGTTGCTTCAAAGGCGTTCGTCAACGTTATTCAAAATTTTATTATCTTTAGTACTTCCGTTTTCGTTTTCGTTTTCGTTTTACGGAGCAAGGTGGGGGACGCGGCCTCAAGTCAGTCCAAGTCCGGTTTCTTGTGGAAAAAAGGGTAGTGGCCGAACTAGTATTGCATACCAAATGAACACCACCGGAAGATATAGGGGATCGGGAGGGGGGAGGTGAAAGAAAATTAGTGTTGATGTGAGTAGTAAGAACTTGGATGATTTGAGCAGTTACGGTAATCTAAGTTTAACACTGAATAAAGAAAATCTGAAATTGTGATTCAAAGTAAGAAGGCCCGGAATAAATTAAATTATTAGTTAATTAAATAAGAAAATGTAACTAATCGGAGATCTATACAAAAGAAACCTATGATGTATTCCAAATTTAAAGGAAATAAAAAATACTAGAGAAAAAAAGATGAAAACTAACTGCCGACCTGTCACGTCCGTCAATAGTCTTGTCGTACATTACAACTAGAAACAGATCTGCCAATGAAATGTTACACTTCGTTCAAATCAACTAATCATTTAAGTCCAATTATTCATCTACGGAAAACTATCTAACTTTAATCAACAACCTAAACTAAACTGTCTGAAAGTAAATTTAATCTCAAATCCCCGAATGTTTTATTATAACGCCAAATAAGGTAAAGGATCTTGTTTTTAAACCAGTCTTGCTGCTTCCAAAAACCAATAAACATAAATGAACAGTTCATAAGTTGAACACTAGTAATTAAGACGACTATTTCATGCCATTCATTTCATTAGGGCATAGAGCTTTGCAAACAAGAGTGCATCTCTATTATACCTTATGTAAACTGTCATTTGAGTGAAGGAGACACACTCCTGTTCATAAAACCCATGCGCCCTTTTGAAATGTTAGGCTCCATTTGATCGTCAAGGCTCCAGTAGACCCTCGATTTGCAACAATGGTCGATACAACCATAATCCGAAAACCGTTAGTTCAACAGATTAACGAATTTTGTCCGATATCATCGCACTATTGATTGACCGAGACTCTATGGAAATTTTGACATATCAAAATGCTACGTAATAATATTTTTTTTAAAATAAATTTCAAAATCTATTCTATTCTACAATGCCTAGAAGAGGCCTCTGTTTCTGTTGTGAGTAAGCGCTGGTTTCAGAGTTCATTTTTCAATTTAAAAGGGGTGGGAGACGACTAATTTGCTTCATGAACTCCTACTCGGCCTTGGGACCACCTCTTAAGACACTGATGGCTCCTAGCTAGGAATTAAACCTAGACACAGCGTCGAGGCCCGCTTCGCATGGCAAAAATGTTGGCTGGGGGGAAGTGATATTATCACGAAATTTTATTTTAAAGCCAACATTGCTAACGGCGTCGAGGTCCTTACTCATGCCCAAGGTATTATCTTTAGTAAAAAACGGAATCGACGTAACACCTTATAATGTGGCCCTCTTAAACCTTGCGGTTTCGTCAACGGATCCACAGGCGTGTATCGTTCTTTTTGCGACAAGACTCCGCCTCCCGGGTCTCCTAAGTGTGAAGGTATGGGCACGGGGAGAGGGCACCGAATACCTATATTAACACTTAGAATTTTTTGCGTCCGCCCCGGGATTCGAACCGGCGACCTCTGGATTGTAAGTCCAGTGCGCGGTCCAATTGATCCACACAGGCTGACATTATCTTTAGTACTTCCGTTGTATATTAAAATGATCTGTCAAAACGATGCAATCTTCGCTTTGATGGATGGAAAATTCGAAAACCATTTTCCGATTGCGCATGCAGCGAACCCCAAACCAGACAAGCGCAGTATAAAAAAAACTATCAGAAACCAGCTCAAGCAAAAAATCCGAATCCTGCAACATCATCGTCAAAGTCAATCAAACTGATTTTCAGTGACGGTGATTGATTACTGCGAGAGTCCGAACGTGCGCTTCGCTGGCGCTGGGCCATCCATCATTAGGGTGAAAAGCGTGGTGAAAACCCTTGATTAGTACAAAGTAAATAGTGCTGGTTGGTTGTGGCGAAAAATTTCCATGATGAATACAAAAAAAAACTAAAACGATCGATCGACTAAACCAAAATTAGCGCCGAGCGCCGGGCATGTTTTGCCGCTTGTGCATTTTTCATGAAAAACAAATAGTTGAGTGAAAAACATCAACAACAAACCGTACACTATAAGCGCTGTTGCTGCTGCGCTGTTGCACACATCGTTAGTCTGATTAATGTAAATCAATTTGGCTGGTGAATGTTAAGTTCATGGCTGCCAGTACAAGTGTTAAAACACGTTCCGGGCCGTTGATATTTGAGCAGTTTTCACTGTCGTTTTTTTGCCGCCAAATCGCCATTTTTATTAAAAGCCCCCCTCGTCATGGCGGGAAAAGGTCAAGTTCGCAGACTTGCGCCGACTCGCACGTGCAAACATAATTGCATTTGTAAACTTATCCAAGGATTGTTGAAGTCACATAAAAGAGTGTGTGAGTTGTTAAGATCTGTTGTCATCGACTCGACGAGTCCGTGACAGTAAAGTCGCGACTGGCTCACCTTGTGGTGGCTGGAAACTGGCAACCCGCACCAAGATATAGTTTGAACGCGGTGAGATGATAAGCACGTGATGATGTGTGTGTTTGTTGGTTTCATTTTATCGAGAGAGACAGACTTTGTTTGCTTATGATAATGTGCTGCCAGTTGCAATGCAGGAAGCAAAAACAGGTGTCTTAGTTGTCTTAGTCAACGGTGGCTTGATAGTTAGAGTATTTATAATGGTTATGGCTGCGCTCTTAACTCCTGGGAGTTCTTAGATGACCTAGGACATCCCAAAACATATAAAAAGTAGTCTACCATATTCACTGTAGCTATATGGATATGATTTGGGGTCAAAATCGACTGACCTATTGCTTGTTACGGCGGTAGACCCTCAGGTCGTAACTTCTTGATGCTTTTGGATGACCCAAAACACACCATTGTATCAGCAAAGTATTCTTCTTAACTCTCTAAAGTAATATGGGTATGATCTGGGGTCATAATCCAATGACCTATTGCTTGTTACGGCGGTAGACCCACAGGTCTGAACTCCAGAACATGAGTGACCTAGGACATTCCAACATATCAACAAATAAGTCTACCATAATCTGTTGAAGTTATCTGGATATGATACGGTGTCACATATCTTACAGCTCAAGTTCATCTCTGTTGCTAGTAGAAAAGGTTAGGTGATATTTCTCAAAGTCGAACTTACCTCAACACCGTCGCATGATGCTGCGTGTGCGTCTCCGACTCCCGCTTCCGGCCCGAGTAGCTCACCACCGTAATATGCCGGGTCTGCGTTCTCACCACCCTCCTCACCCGGCTCCTCCCATCCCCCACGTACACCACCGTCGTCTTCTTCTTGCTACCACTTCCGTCACTAGTTCTACTACTCCCTCCTCCCCCACCGTGCTCACTACTCCCGTTGCTAACGCTCACACTAACGCTACTCCTCTCCGCACTCCGGCTGTGGTTATGCCCGTGACTGTGCCCGTGATTGTGGTTGTTGTTGCTGTCGTTTCTTCGCCGCTCACCACCCTCTCCTTCCGACTTGAGGTTCAGACTGTCCAGCTTTTCACTGAGGTCGTAGTAGCTGCTGTGCTGGTGCGGGTAGTACCGGAAGTAACCCTCGCCGGACGCTCCCGAACCCCCCGAGCTGAACGCATTCTGGTAACGGAGCTTCTCGCCTTCGCCGTGCTGGTGAAAGTGTGACCGGGGCGAGGATCGCGACGAGGACTTGCGATCTCCGGACGAGGAGGCACTCGGGGTGTGCCGGTGGTGGTGGTGACCTCCGCCGACGGCGATCCCGCCGTGGTAGTGCCGGTGGTGGTGGTTCTTGAAGTGGTGATGGTCCACTCCGCTGCCACCGTACAGTTCCGGATCGAGCATTGTGTTTCGAGGGCTCAAGATGGCGTCACCACGCTTGGCATTGTGTTCTGCGCGTCTACAGCGAGTGCCTCCACAAGTCACGGGTATTGTTAATTAATTACAAACGTGCACCAGCTAGACCTAGACGATTTAAATTTCACTTTTAGCTGAAAACTTTCCTTTGTTGCACACACACAGACACAAATTCACACACAAAAGGTGCCACTTTTAGTCATTTCTCCGCAACTAAGCTTTCAAAACAATGCTGTAGCACTTTAAACTAGTCAACGCTAGGTGGCGGGGCGGCAGCTGTAATTTTTTAATTTCTTCTGTTTCGTTTGCGATTTCGTCGGGTTCGTGGTTAGGTTTTACGCGTTTTTAGGCGGGAAATTTGATTAAGCTGAGTTTGGCAATTATTTTTGGTCGTTCGTGGCGATCGATGGCTGGATAACAAATTTCTCCTATTGGTCGAAGGGGGAAGAAAAGAGTAAGGTTATGGTTGTGGCTGCGAAGAAAATCGATCCCGCGAGGTGGTGATCGATTGATTGATACTTCCTGAAAGTCATTTCTGGTGTTTTAGCTGCGCACGTGGTTCTTCGTCGATCGGAAAGGGTGTGAAAAATGCGCGCGAAAGTGGAAAACCATGGCGCAATCGGTTCGTTTCAGATGGATGGAGGAAAATAATGGCTCCATAAACGTAATGGAGTGGCGAAGAATTGCTTTTTCAGTACGGACGTAGGAATTGATATGCCAATTTCGCACACACTTATTCTATTGCGAGCAGTAGTGATTTTGTGGAGTGGTCAGTGAAGTGAATCAGTTGGAGTGGCGTTGTAGCTGTCAAATCGATCTGTCAACATGTCTATCTGTCAACATATCCACCTGTCAACAAGTCAATCTTTTAACAAGTCGATCTGTCAACATGTCAACCTGTCAACAAGCAAATCTGTCAAACTGTCAACATGTCAATCTGTCAAAAAGTTTATCTGTCAGCATGTCAATCTGTCAAAATGTCAATCTGTCAACATGTCATTCTTTCAACAAGTCAATCTGTCAATCTGTCAACATGTCAATCTGTCAACATGTCAATTGGCCAACGTGTCAATCTGGCAATATTTCAGTCATCAAATAATTTTGACTTTACGCTTGAGAATTCAATTATTGTTTAAGATTAATTTTTGACTCAATGTTTCAGTCGGTTTACATCTAATTGTTAGTCGCAATTTCAGTTCAGTAACTGTCAAATACTAAAAACTTACTCAAACACACTTGAATATTTAAATTTTACCCCACAACAAAGTTCAAGAACCACTCATTTCGCAAACTCATGCGTCACTGTTTACCAACGGTAAACAAAAACCGCTCATTCTTCGCAAAAAGCGTAGCCTCTACCCCCGAAAAAAAAACAAAGTCGATGGACAAATCCGGGAATTACCCCTCGTCTCAAGCTAACTGTTCATTGCGACAGACACAGACGGAGTCAACAACAAAACACAACTTGCAACTTTGCGTGGGACAGAGCCGCCGAATCGCGGTGACCACTTTGTTGACCTCCAAATTGATCCCTCCCCGGCTTGTTGTTTGCTTCTGCGCGGAGGTGTCAAACGAGGGTAAGTGCGTTGTTGTTTGGACGAGGTGTGAGAAATTTTGGCTGACGATTTTGGGATCGAGTACAGTGAAACTCATGAACACAATTCACGATTTCTAGAATTGACTTTTTTTGTGCACTTGACCAAAAAAGTGACGAACTGTCAAAATATACGTTGGGTAGTGTGTGTGAGCGCCGTGTAAAACGAGCTTTAGTGTTAAAAATCCAAAACAAACGTTTTATGGTATTTGTGAAAACGCATTGTTTTCTGCCAAATTCACAAATGTCAAACTACCGAAGCTTCACTATACAGACAAGATCAACTCTGTTGATATTTTGTTCTGCGGATAAGTTATTACAAGTTTTGTTTTGGACTAAGCCGACTCTCGATGTGGCAACTTTGGCGTGTGCGTTGGTGAAATTAATCTGTCTGGCAGCTCTGGAGTGTGACAGCTGCGGGGCCCTAAAAATAAACCCGACATTCGATGCAGGAGACCGCCAAGATGTGCAACTCAAAAACGATGTTGATTTTCAAAAAAAAAAAAAATTTACGCAACCGAGATCTCGAGTGGTCACGGGATGCAAGGGAAAAGTTGTCCAACTTTCCTTTTTTCCAAAAACTTGTCCACTGCTGCCGTGCTCCGTAATTACAGAGCAATTTATGACATTAAAATTTACATAACCTATCCTTGCGCCGAATAAATCGAAAACAAAAACTGGACCCCCTTTTAAGAGACCATTTCTCACACACAAAAAGGTGCACAAAAGCGTGAGTAAAGTCATATAAAACGTCCAAATTAAGCCAATCTCGGTTCGCATTTAATACGATCAGCTGCGCGATTAGCGGCCGCTTTGCATTACCTGGCGAGGACCGATTATGATCTTCGGGCTCACGCGAGCATAAACATGACTGTCGTCGTTGCACGCTTTCCTCGAACACCGAAATTTCACTTTGATGGAGTCGGCTTGGACTTCCCCCTCCCGTAAATGGCTATAAATATTAAATTTAATTTGCATGGTGTGGCGCGCACCCTGGTGGACTCTCTAACAAGCTCGAAAAAAGACAACACCCCTTTGTTCGTATCGCGTTTTTGGCGTCATTTTCAATGTCAAACTGATCAGGTCTATTGGGGCCGCGCTGGGGAGGAGACAATTGGCGTGGTAAAGTCCGGGGCCGGTTTTGCACGAGGAGTTTTTGAGGTTCAAGTTGACACGATGGTCTCACTTTCCTTTTTGGAGCAGCGTCCAGCATGAAATGTGAGCTAGACGCGGTTTTTGGTTTGTTTACAAACGACGGTTGGACGACAAGGTTTTGGGTGCCATTTTTAGGTTAAGCTGCATTATGTGACGGCGTTTGTTTACCTTTTCTGGGCGCGTAGAAGGTTGCAAGCGAGGGGGGTGTGTGGCTCTAAGCGCAACTGTGTCAAATTAAGTTGTAGCTTGAACGGTCTTTCGAGGACGAACTCCATTTTTGTTTGGGGCTAAATATGGTCATTAGGTTTAAGAATGTCACGATCGGCTTTGGTTTGTTAATACTGACTAGATGAAGAGATGGATTCAAAAATTATGAACCTACTTTTGGAGTAAAAAAGAACAATTTCTGAGCCACTGTAATTGTAGGCAAACGCTTCATTGGCCATTCTTGAGGCTCTGTTTGTCACATCAAATGAAATTCAAAAAATAAATAACAATTTCTAGGGTCCACATTGGAGATGGATTCTGTAACTTTTGTGATGCAATTTTCAGGGTGTTGGTCACAAAAAGTAGGTATGTAAATTTATGAAATTATGTATCTTTAGAAGGGATTTTCAAATCAATTTGCTGCCATGGTCAAAGTTGTAGGTTATGGTTAGGACTTTTAAGAAAAAAAAAAAAAAACAATAGGTACACAGAATGAAAAATCGCTTCTTTTATTTATCTTTTTTTTATGACTAAAAGTTGAATTTCCAGAAATAATTTTTTTTTTAATTTTCGTTTGTTTGTTGCGTTTGCGCGATGTTGCTAAATCTGGTTGAGAAGATATGATTCTGTGAAAAAAATGTATTTTTAGAAAATATCGAAAATCTTTAAAGATAAATGGAATTTGCAATCAAAACTAACCTTTTTTTTAGTAAAATGTACTGTTTTCAAGTTATCAGATATTATTTTTTGATTTTTTAAGGTATTTTAGTTTAATATTTTTGAAAGAAAGTGAAGAAATATTTTTGAACGGGATCCCGGGATTTTTCAGAACAGTCATAAAACCTATGTTTTCACTATATTCATTATCTGTATATATTTGTTGTTTCAAACTTAAAATTATAGAATTGTCTCAATACTATTAATTGGTGATAATTTAAACTTCATCTAAAAAGGGACAACCATTTTTAGATAGCTTAAATTTTTTTTTTTAGTTCTTGGTTGTGCTTTGGATTTTAAATGAACAACAATTTTAATACATTGTGATTCAAAATAAATTAGTCTCTTAAAATAATATTTATTGTATTTTCGATTAACTGGCAGAAAAATTTAAAAATGTTTTTAAAAATCCCTTGTGATAAGAAATATTAACAAATAAAATTATATCCAGTCAATGTTAAATTTTGATAATTGAGATATTTGAAAATATTTTACAAATTATGCCTAAGTCACTACCGCCAACTGGCACAAAATATGATACTTTTTCAAATTAATAATTATTACAAAAAATATATAAAATCACATAAAACTGCGGATCTGTAATCTTATTTTTTCTGCAATTTCCCCTAATAAGCCAAATCAACGCTTAATATACGCCGAATAAAAAAAATAATTTATAAAATTCTTATTGATTAATAAGTAAAGTATTTAACTATTCATATTTTCCCCAACAAAATCCATATTTCCTTGCCAAAATTTATATTTTTTTTCAGAAAAACCATGACAAAACATTTAAAAAAATCCCGGGATTCGGGATTAACCAGTATTTGAAAAATTCTGGGAATTATGTCCCAGGAATTTCCGGAATAATTCGAAGTATTCTGAAAAAAAATCTCTTCGGATAATGGATTAAAAAAAATCCGTTGTCTTATTTCGAGTCTTTTGGTAATGTAACATACAATCACAATGGGGTGGCAGAACTCGAATTTGGTGTTAAAAGTTATAACAAAAACGATATTTTTTTCTTTTGCCCAAGGTTCGTTCAGAGAGAAGTGAAATTTCAAAGAAAGCTTCGGATAATCGAGTCTGGACTGTATTAAAAATGTTGAAAAGGTTAACAAAAACAAACTAAAAATACATATGAATATATATTACCCAGAGCTTTGAAAAAGGTACGATTTTCAGAAGCAAAACTTGATATTGTTTATTGAAGAATTTCAAAAACATTGCTCAAGGAGCTATTAGATTATGGCAAACAAACAAACAAACTCGCAGACAAACAATTTTTTTGACAGTTTGGTAGTTTTCCTCTATTTATTTTCAGGCGTTTGTTTGCAGAAACGTCAGCCTGCATACATTTGACTTTGGTTTGTGAGTTTGGCAAACTGTCAAACACAAGAAAGTGCGAGCTTGTGTGTTTGTTTGCCATAGTTTAAAAGCTCCTTCACGAAAAAATAAAAAATATTTACAAAAAAATATTTAAGGAATCCGTGAAATCCACGCCATCGCCAACCAGAAACCCCGAAGATCGCGAAATTTGTGAAACCCGTGAAAATTGCGAAACTGTAACCACCCTGAGAAGATCTATAATGGAGATGGATTCTGCTTGAGGGTCAATGATATCGGAGATGAACAAGTTACAGGGCTGCGGAATTGGATAGAAAAACGACTTTCATGTCAAAGACTCCAACTCCAGTCGCCTAAAGCGTCCAACTCCAACTTTACAACACTTGTTATATCAGGTTCTATCTACGGAGACGGATTCGACGCAAAAAGATCATTTTTACATTTTGACATCGATCGAAGACATCGGTAGAGATGGATTGACAGCATAATTGGAAGTGGTCATGCAGCTCTTGGAGATGGATCGTGAGTCACTCCAACTTCAAAAATTGATTTCCAAGTCATGACTGACCGCACAAAGAACCGCTTCGTGAGCTATGGTGACTACCGCTAATACAGTTTATTTGCGAGTCATGACACTGCGTCGATTCCGCCCAATTTGCACCACCAGCACAGAGCGCTGTCACGACTTTATCGTCACCCGTCTAATTGGGACTTTTTGGCTCACAAAGTATTGGTCAGCGCAGGCGGTTGAAATATGAGCGCTTCATTTCTCTGGCGTCATTGCGCGACAAATTTGGAGGCAGGCAGCTGCAACTTGCACAACAGCTGCCGCGGGTGTCCATCGGAAGTTAAGGTTGGCCCGAATTATCTCACGAATTCTTCGCGTCGCGTTTAATTGAACCAGCTTTACGATCGGTTTCCGCCATAAAACTTGCCACTTCCCAAGGTGACGGGGGCGCCAAGAGATCCAAATTAACGTCAACTAATTGCTTTTTTGGTGAGGAAGTGAGCAGTAGATGATCATCGGATCTACATTCTCGAATAAAGCACGCGCGCCCAGACCATAAACAAGATTTGTTAGTCTCATTTTTCTTCTGAAAAAAGAAACTAGGAGATTTATGTCTCCCTTTTATCTAGCACGTGTTGACTTTCGCTTTCCCTGGAACCGCGGCTTGATTCCGTCAACGTTACGTAACTTTATTGGGCCAACATAGCTTTGAAATGTTCACCTTTGTGGATCTCCGCGACCAGTTGCGTTGGATAACCTCACGAAGAATTTCTTCAAACGAGATTGTTTTTGTTTGGGGCTCGGCTTCTCCAGTTTAGACCTAACCTCAAAACTGGTTCCCAGAGCGGTCGACTTGCGTGGTAGCTGTCGTGTCGTGTAGTGTCGTGGCGCGCAAACAGCATGCCAAGTACCCTCCAAAGTCTCGCTTTGAGCATTTGTCCGCGTTTTCTAATTTGCGTTCACTTATGGTGAAATGTGTAGGATGTGGGACACTAGCGTGCGGTCGATCCAGTTTGAGGTGCTGGCATTGTTGAGATATTCTGGGCATTTCCAAGCGGCGATACGTCATCGATATCTGGGAACGGCTTTCTTCCGGGACTTCAAAGCGCGTTCTACCGATTTGGGGAAGTGTTCGTGATGAATCACCTTTCAAATACGGACTTCAAAACCGAGGCACCCCACGCAGGATGTGTGAGCGTCTGGTTCAGGTAAGTGTCCAGTGATTCAGTGGAAGTGCGTTTTCAAAAACGGACTTCAAAAATGAGGTACTCATGCAGGATGTCGTGTTTGTCTGGTTCGGGTAAGTACTAGTGATTCAGTGTAGTGTGAAACAGTGTAAAGAGTGACTGTCAATTCTGTCAATAGCTGTCAATGAACTTCCTGTTTGAAGTCTTGTTGAACAACTATGTTGCCAGTGACGAACCCGCCCTCCGTCACGGCAACAATTTCCCCCTAATTATCATCTCAACACCTCCTCGAAGGTATCGACGTTAATCGAATCAACGACGACAGCTAATCCAAACTAATTACTCCCATCCGAAAATCCCTCGAATCGTTTTTCCCAGTTTCCACAAAATCTCTCTCTCCCTCGCTGTGAACAGCTGATTAAATTATCAAATTGATGCGGTTTTTGCTCAACCGAAAAACGTTGAATCTCTACCCCCCAAATTGGCAATAATTGGCCAATTTCGGGGATCGTTACACGTTTTTGCGTTCCCTAAGAGTACTCGCAGGGGGAAAACCGTTGAACCACCGCAAGTGCTCTCTCACAGAGGGCGCGCGCGCGGTTTTGCGCGGGAGTGCTGGGAAAATCGCACCGGCACGCAAGATCGCGAGCCCCGGAATTACACAGGAAGTGTGGTGGGCTCTCAGAGAGCTGGCTGGCTGATTCAATTAGCATGCCTGCAGAACTTGGGCTCACGGAAACAGCATCAAAAACGGTGAGGAAAGCGAAAGTGCATGGTGGAGAGTTGGTACAATGTTGGGGGGCGAGCTCTGGTTATTATGCAAAAGAGGTGGTTTTGGGGCTCGTGGGAATGCGGAGATCTTGCCGCGTGGTTTCTTTTTGTGGGAGTTTGAGAAGATCTTCGCGCTGAGGTGTAAGCGGTCGTGTCAACGGAAGTCTCGGGATGGCCGCGGAAATGGGTTGTGCAAGACTTGATGAGTTGGGATTGCTGGAAAGAGACCATGGAGGTGGATTTCAACGAACCAAGACGATGAACTTTACGGTGACCATAGAACTTGCTTCTTGATCAAGAAAATGACTATTGATAGGAATTGATTTTGAAAGATTCCCAAAGATTGCGAAGAAATGTTTTTTCCAAGCTATTTTGGAGATGGATTCTGTACAATACATGGTATCATGATGAGATAAATTTAATGTGAAGCCTCACAAAGAATAGAAAAGAGGGACATTGATTATAGAAATGGATTATCTAGATCAGAGGTGTGATTATGGGTAGACGACAACTACTTAGCTTTATGTTTGATTTTATATTTTTTTAAAGGAAGAATTTACAAATTGGACAATTTTTTTTTACCAAAGAGCGCTTGTCCCAAGTTTCATCATGCTCTTTGCTCAATCTTTCAATATCTCAATTTTTATGGAAATTCAGCCAAACATTTAAGTGTCCCAGTGTAGGGTTGTCACAGTTAGTCGCAAAATTACCTGGTAGAGGAGCGATTATTCTTTTGAAAATTTGACTGAAAGCACCCTCTCGAATTAAAAAAAATCATTTAAATTCTTAATATCAAAAATTGACTTAAGGCGCCCTCTTAACTAAAACAATTTCAGACAAATTCTCAACTTGATCGAAAGCGCCCTCTTGAATTGAAAAAAAATATTCAAATTCTAACCGTAGAAATTTTACTGAAGAAGCCCTCTCGATCAAATGTTTTCATACAAATTGTCAGAGTGAAATTTGACTGAAAGCGCCCTCTTGTATTAAAAAGAAAAACCATTCAAATTCCTTATATTAAGATTTGACTGAAGACGACCTCTCGACTTAAATAATTTCTGAATGCAAACCTCGAAATAAAACATTTTGATTCTAAATCTCAATATGAAAATTTGACTGAAAGCGCTTTCTCGACATAAAAAAAAATCATTGAAAATTCTAAAAATGATAAATTGACGAAAGCGCCCTCTCGACTTAAACAATTTCATACAAATTCTCAATATGATAAATATACTGAAAGCGCCCTCTCGACTTAAAAAAAAATCATAAATATGAAAATTTTACTGAAGGCGTCCCAGCGACTTAAAAATTTCATGCAATTTCTCAATATGAGAAATTGACTGAAAGCGCCCTCTCGACTTAAACAATTTCAAACATATTCTCAATATGAAAATTTGACTGAAGGCCTTTCTTGTGAATTTAAAACTTCATGCAAATTCTCAATAAGGGAAATTGATGATTGATGAAAATTATCGACTTCCTAGTCGATAATTTTCATAGAAATGAAAAATTTGACTTAAAAAATTTCATACAAAATTCTAAAAATGATAAATTTACTGGAAGCGCCCTCACGACTAAAACAATTTCATACAAATTCTCAAAATTAAAATTTTACCCAAGGTGACCTCTCAACTTAAACAATTTCATACAATTTCTTAACATGATAAATTGACTGAAAGCGCCCTCTTGACTTAAACAATTTCATAAAAATTCTAAACATAAACATTTGACTGTAAGCGCCTTCTTGACTTAACAAGTTTCGTAAAAAATCTGAATATGGAAAATTTACTGAAGACATCATCGCGAAATTCTCAATATGAAAATTTAAATAAAGGAGCCCTCTCGACATAAACAATTTCAGACAAATTCTCAATCCACAAATTTGACTGAAGACGCTTGCTCGATTTAAAAAAATAACAAATTCTGAACGCAAAAAATTGACTGAAGGGCCCTCTCAACTAAAAAATTTCAGACAAATTCTCAAAGTGAAATTTGGATTAAGGCGCCCTCTCTAATTTAAATTTGGTTACGCAAATACTTACAATAAAATAAAAATCTTGAGGCACCCTATCCACTAAAAACAATACGCAAATTATTGATATGAAAATTAGACAGAAGGCGCCCTCTCAACTTCATACAAATTATCAATGTAAAAATTTGACTGAAGGGCGCCCTTTCGACTTAAACATTTCAGACAAATTCTCAAGTTGTTAAATTGACTGAAAACCCCCCTCGATTTAGACAATTTCATACAAATTCTCAATATATAAATTTATTCAAAGATGCCCATATAAATTTTCAAAATGAAAATTTTCTTTAAACGCCCTCTCGACTACATACAAATTCTCAATGTATCAATTTAATCGAAGGCGCCCTCTCGAAACTATTTCTTACAAATTCTCAATGTAAAGTTTGACTAAAGGCGCCCTCTCGACTTAAACGATTTCATACAAATTACCTATGTGAAATTTGTATTAAGGCGTCCTCCCCAATTTTTTTTCGAAAATACTCAGAATAAAATAAAAATCTGAAGGTACCCTATTGGCTTGAAAAAAAATCATACAAATTCTCAATATAAAAAATTGACTGAAGACGTCCCCTCTACTAAAAGCAATTTCATACAAATTCTCAATGTGAAATTTGACTATTGGCGTCATATATACTTAAGAGGCAGTATTTGTAAATTCTGCTCGGTTTGTTCTAGAGGTCGTATCGAGGTGCTCCGATTTGGATGAAACTTTCAGCGTTTGTTTGTCTATACATGAGATGAACTCATGCCAAATATGAGCCCTCTACGACAAAGGGAAGTGGGGTAAAACGAGCTTCGAAGTTTGAGGTCCAAAAAACCTAAAAAATCTTAAAATTGCTCGCATTTTCGTAAAACTTCATCAATTCCAACTTTCGTAGATGCATTTGAAAGGTCTTTCAAAGCACTTCAAAATGGGCCATAGACATCCAGGATCGGTTTGAGTTTTTCTCATAGCTTTTGTAAAATACTGTTAAAAATTGATTTTTTTTAAACCTTAATATCTTTTTGCAACAGCCTCCAACACCCATACTCCTGTAGGTCAAAAGATAGGTAATTATATGGACTATAAGCCTACGGTATTAACTTTTTGGCCAATCGCAGTTTTTCTCATAGTTTTTCGATTTTTCTACAACAAACATTTTACATCGTTAGTTATTGCCCTGTATGCCTCCATAGCGGCACTTTTTGGTCTCATTTTTGTCATATTTGGAATCCTCGGAAAATTTCCCGTTAGTTATAAGTATTGGAGTTGTAAATTTGATTGGAAAAATTGCCATTTAGAATGAATTAAAATATTTTTTAACAATTTGTTGGATTAGGGGTGAAACAGGTTTTCGCCTACTTGATACAGCATTTGACGTATTGATCACAGGGTAAATAAGATCTATTTCTTTTTTAAAAATGTTTTATTTAATTATTTTTTTAAATCAAATTTACAACTCCAATACTTGTAACTTACGTGAAATTGTCCGAGGATTCCGAATATGACAAAATTGAGACCAAAAAGTGCCGCTATGGTGGCCTTCAGGGCAAAAACTAACGTTGTAAAATGTTTGTTCTAGAAAAATCAAAAAACTATGAAAAAAACTGCGATTGGCCAAAAAGATAACACCGTAGACTTATAGTCCATATAATTACCTATCTTTTGACCTATGGGAGTATGGGTGTTGGAGGCTGTTGCAAAAAGATATTCAGGTTTTAAAAAAATCCATTTTTGACAGTAATTTGCAAAAGCTAAGAGAAAAAGTCGAACCAATCCTGAATGTCTATGGCACATTTTGAAGTGCTTTAAAATACCTTTCGAATGCATCTAAGAGAGTTGGAATTGATGAAGTTTTACGGAAATGCGAGCAATTTTAAGATTTTTTAGGTTTTGTCGACCTCAAACTTCAAAGCCCGTTTTACCCCACTTCCCTTTGTCGTAGAGGGCTCATATTTGGCATGAGTTCATCTCATGTATAGACAAACAAACGCTGAAAGTTTCATCCAAATCGGAGCACCTCGATACGACCTGTTACACATTGGTGAAAAACTCGCTCTTAATCCATTTCAGACAAATTCTGATAGCCCCCTCTCAACATAAACAATTCGATAAAAAACCTTAATTTGAAAATTTGAGAATTACAAATCCTCAATATGAAAATTTCGACATTCGACTAAACAATTTCATAAAAAAATTCAACATGAAATTTGAATGGAGGCTCCCAAACGGCTCGAATTTTTTAAAATGCTCTGAAAAATCTGGAGATGGAATGGAATAAGAATAAAACTAGTAGATGGTTTATAAACGTCATAAAAGTCGTTCCCAGAGAAATTTTGCGCAGATTTTGGAAAAAAATCAATTTAGATTGCATAAAAAATATTAAACAGGTCATTTTGTTCTTGGAGATGGATTTTGATGGGTTGAACATGATTTCATGATATCGAAAACCCTGGAGATGGATTCTATCGAAGCCAGTTAAAAAATATTAAAATAGAAATAAATATGAATGATATGGCGCGGTGGTTAGCGGCTTCGGCTGCCGATCCCTAAGTTGCTATGGAGCGCGGGTTCGATTCCCGCCTTGTCCTCCTGGTCTTCTATCGGATGGGGAAGTTAAAACGTAGGTCCATTTGCGTAAAAGAGGTTTTGGGTGACTCACCACACATAACCTTCGGACGCCTGGAAATGAGCAGAAACTTGCAACAGAGCCCACAAAAGACCCGGGGGTCGTTAAAGTGGATTGCTTTGCTTTTATGAATAAAACCCGGAGATGGATTATGAAAGTCAAAATATTCGTAGAAAGAGAGTTTGTGGATCTTGAAGAAGTAGTAGACGTTTTTGGAGATGGATTCAGAGTGAGAAAAGGGAGTGACACTCCCTTTTGCCGATTCCCGGGTTCAACGCCATAATCATTCGATGTCGTCAAGGTCGTCAAAGCGCGCTCTAAACGTGTGAACTGTTACGCCACCCAGTGCGAGGTCGCCATCGCGGGTTCGAAAGTTAGTAATCCCATTGAAATCCGTTCCGGTTCGTCACTGATGGACGGAGAACCCGGCTTGACAAACTAATTTGATTACACCTTTTGGGATGTCTACGCCGAAGTCGTCGAACTCATCGGAACAGGTCGTAAAACGATTAAAGCCAGATCTTGACAGCGCGGCTAGCCACTCCATAAGAAGCCGATGAAGGCACAGCGAGATAATTCGGGGTTTGCCTTTCGTTTGTTCACTTCCGCGCGGTCCAGAGCGATATCATCGCCCAAGCCAGGGAGCACCGCGGCTAAGCAAATACACCGATCCGGGGTCTCCGGTGTGGCCGCGCTGATCGGTCTCTAATGATCGGTAACGTACTCCAGCCGGATTGATTGATGGTTTTGATTTGTGTCTTGACCGCCGCTGCCGCGGTTGGTCCGTCTAATTGAATAATGGTGGAACATCTCTCGAGCCCAACTCCACGAAACTTGGAAGCGGTTTTGCGTCAGACCAAAAAAACCTCTTCACCAGCGAAAGTGAGACCTGTGGGTCACGTACAATACCTGGGTTTTGTGTGTTTTTTTCGAGGGGAGAAGTGACAAGTCGGCTATGCGGTTGTTTTTGAAAGCCCTTCTTCATGGTTTTCGGGCAATAAAAAGCCATTTGCGCAACTTCCGGGACCTTGGTTGGAAATGTCAACGCTTTGATGTGGCGAAATTGCCGCGCGTAAAGTGCTGCGCAGATTGATGGATTTTAGTAGATTTGGATAAAGTGCGAAATATCTTTGGCATTTCATAAGAAACTCAATTGTACACGATCACCGACTGTACAAACTCTGTGGAGGACGCAGTCAGTCGGAATCGCTGAACTCGTTGTCAATCCAGACATGGCGGTATTGTGCATACTCCACAGATTTATTGAACCGAAGCATTCCGTCGCGAAGCGACACTGCATGCGATGTTTTGCCCGTAAAAACATCGCATCACTGTCGCCAACGCATTTCAAGAGGAAACTCGCTCGCGAGATGGCCTATGGTAATGCTGAACTCGCACTCGATCAAGGTAAAGCTCATTGAACTTCATCACTCACGCCAGGAAGCAATTAGCCGTCGAAAAAGGGGGGGAGAAGAGAACACAGCAACAATAACGCGGAGCGTTGAAAACATCGCTCGCGCGCGCATTTCGAAACGGTTGGAGGGCTTCCACATCATTCATTCCACAATTCTGTTCAATTCTTCGAACCCTAGAGGGGAGCCATTATAATGAAAAATAACGAAATCGATTGAAATCGCGCGCGCTCAAGAGTGCTCTCTCAGAGGGAGTTGCCCACGCACTCGGGCCATCTTTCACCCAATTGATCCCGGAGCAGGTTACGTTTCCCTCGACGACCGACGGTCGAGAATCCGTTATTGTTGTTATTTGAGGACGAGCCATGTTGGGAAACTTCGGGCGTGGGGGTGACCGATTGGGTTGAGTTGGGAGTTGTGGAGTTCTTGATTCGGATTGCCCGTTTTGGGATGCGGGCAGACTGTGGGATAGCACTTTTACCACAGCTGAACCATAAGAACTACATTTACAGCTTAATTAGCGCAGGGGTGCCAAATATGGAAGCGCTGGAGAGAGTGCGAGAATCGATGTCAGTGACATTTAAGGGGGATTAGCTAATGGACGTTTAGAAAAAATCGCGCTGAAATGGCTTGGATCATCAATAATTTAGAATTGGTTTAATTTTAAGTAAAAAGCAAAATTTCTCATAATTTATATGCCTAGCACGATAAAAAAATCCAGCTCATTAAATTCTTGAAATTTCTGAATTTCTAAAATCTTTTGAAATCTTTGAATTTAAAATAGAAACCTTTAAATTCTAAATTACTTGAAAATTTAAAAATTCTTCATAGTTTTAAATTTTTCAAATCCTGATTTTTTTAAATTTCTTAAATTTTTGAAATTTCTGACATCTGACATAACATGATGTGAAATCTTTGAAATCCGTCAAATGCTTAAATTTTTTTGAAATTGTTGGATTTTTAAAATTTTCTTAGAATTCTTAAAATTTATGAAATTTTTAAAATTTTTAAAAGTCATTGAATTCTTAATATTTTTAAAACTTTAAAAATTCTTAAAGTTCTGATTTTTCTTAAATTTCCTTAAATTCTTAATTTTTCTAAAATTCTTGAAATTCCTAAATTCTCCAAATTCCCAAAATTCTTGAAATTCTTAAAATTCTTGAAATTGTTCAAATTCTTGAAATTGAAAAGAAAATGTTTAAATTCATAAAATTCTTAAATCTTCAAAATTCCTGGGTCCGTCATTTTTGTTAAATACATAAATTTATTAAAAATAAATAAATTTCTAAAATATTTCAAATCCCTTAAATTCTTAAAAATCTTGTAATTCTTGAAATTCTAGAAATTCTAAAAATTCTAGATATTCTTGAAATTCTTGAAATTCTAGAATTGCTAGCAAATCCTAATTTTTTTGAAATTCTTGAAATTCTTGGAATTCTTAAACTTCTTGAAATTCTTGAAATTCTTAAACTTCTTGAAATTCTTAAAGTTCTTGAAGTTCTAGAAATTCTAAAAATTCTAGATATCCTTGAAATTCTTGAAATTCTAGAAATTCTAGAAATGCTAGAAATTCTTAAATTTTTTGAAATTCTTGAAATTCTTAAACTTCTTTAAATTCTTGAAATTCTTAAACTTCTTGAAATTCTTGAAATTCTTAAAGTTCTTGAAGTTCTAGAAATTCTAGAAATTCCAGAAATTCTTGAAATGCTAGAAATTCTAAAAAATCTTGAAATTCTTAAAATTCTTAAAATTCATGAAATTCTTAAAATTCTTGAAATTCTTGTTATTTTTGTAATTCTTTTAATTCTTGAAATTCTTGAAATTATTGAACATCTTAAAATTCTTGAAATTCTTAAAATTCTTGAAATGCTTGAAATTCTTAAAATTTTTGAAATTCTTGAAATTTTTGAAATTCTTGAAATTTTCGAAATTGTTTAATTTCTTGAAATCTGAAAATAATAAGGAGCCTTACATTTTAAGATAAGTGCTCAATACTAATTTAGCGCAATTGATAAAAAAAATGTAAATTCAATATTTACAAAATATTTTTTTTTATTATAGACATCTTACCACTTTTGTGGCATTCATGTCTTTACAAAATTATATTCAAACAAGTAGGTATGTTTAAGATTCCCGATTTTTTCCGACATCCTGACAACAAATCTCAAATTCCTGACTTTTTGTCGATTTTTGCAGATTTTCTCAAATTCCCGACTTTTCCTAATTTCTAGACTTGAGTGTCATACATGTTCCGGAAAAAAAATCGTAGACATACTATGAAAATTTTAGAAAATGTAATTTATTTCTATGTGATGTAACCAAATCTGAATAATAAATAACCTGTTTTTAGTAAAATGTGTTGATTTTACCAATATTAATGAAATTTTCCACTTTTTCACACAAATTACAAGCCGCAAAGCTATAACTATCAACTTCACACGGCAGCAAACCGCACCACTTCTTGTGGTGAGTTATTTAACATACTCAAACCACACTCAAAGCGCCTTATCTAGAGCGCGGAAAATGAAAAACATTGCGGGGTCTCCATCACCCTAACAGTCCTAGTTCTCCTCGCGCAGCAACGGCCAATCCAGTCGGAATGGACTTTCACGTATTGCATGTACCGGACTGCTCTGGAATCGAAGTCACGCTAGTTATGCTGCAGCAGCTAGGAAAGACGGGGAGGTTTGCTGACCCAGAATGCAGCGAGCGAGCGCGCGCGAGTCGTGATTTGAAGAATTGGTGCAAACTTGGTAATTAGATAACCTTGGGTTCACGCTAGAGCTGGTCGTGCAATTATCCTTTTTGGGTAATAGAAATTGCCGAACTTTTCGTGACGTCACGCTACTGTCTTTTGACCTGGATTAGGCATGACAGCTGTCAGTACATGTAGAGTTCTCTTCTATTACGGACTTCAATATCATGGTATTAGTGCAAATATGTTCAATTAGGTGAAGTGAAGTGAGTGAAAATTCCAAGGGAAGTAGAATAAGATCTGTCAATACCAGTCAATTGTCAATTTTTAAGTTTTTCGACAAAGTGACGTATCCGTCAACCGGTTCTGCGGCTCAACCTTCAGTTTCCCAACCTTTTCGCAACCGGAAGCTTCTAATTTGCAAGTGGAGCACCGAACTCGAACCGTCAAACCGCACAGGAAACTCACTCAGAAACCGCAGAATTGCCTTCGCCATTACCGCAGAACCCAATCGTGGGTTGCGCCAAGTCGAGTCCCTCAACTCTATCGAGATTTGCATAAGCCCGAGCAGACTTAGAAGTCACTGAAGCGCGCGGCAAGATCCGATCAGCTGAGCGCTGCACTCGATTGCGATGATTGCATTTTGTGGCGCGGAATCAATCACTCGATTGGCACTCGATTACTATTATAAGATCCAGCCTCCAAGTCTCGTCGGCTTAAGCGGGGGAGGCTGAAACGTCAGTGTCAATTTCGTAATCGCGGGAAAGAGGCGGCGTAGCGCCGCTCAGCTCAAATGGTGATTCGATTTTCAACCGATTGTAATCAGTCGTGCATCGTGGAGTTTTGTGATGAGGAAAAAGCGCTCATGCATGGACGGTGATGGTGGTGGTGGACCCCTCGGACGAGCCATTAAAAATTTTGCTTTTCGAAAACTGGGTGAAATTTGAATAGCGAAGAGAGGAGATGGCTTTAATGGGAATTAATTTTTGTGCGGATTCCGCGGATTATGTGACGGCAGCAGCCTGCAGGCCAGGCAGTAAGTCATTCGGTCGATGGTTCACTGGAGCGATTGGAGGACGATTTCGGTGAATCTTTGCGATTGGACGGTTTTGACCAGGTTGAAAGGTGAGCTCGGCGCAGGTGGTCGAGGTTTTAGGATGGTTGGATAATATCAGGTGGTCTGATTTGTAAAATTTTTACTAATTTGGTAAAGATCATGCATTTTTAGAATTTAAAAAAAATTACGAATTTCAAGAATTATAAAAATTTAAAAAAAATTTAGGAATTACAAAAAAAGATCTATATTCAATGAATTTTTAAGAATTTTGAGGATTTCATCAATTTTACGAATTTTAAGAATTTATATTTTTCAAGAATTAAAAAAATAGAATTTAAGAGTTTCAAGAATTTTATGAATTTTAAGAATTTCAAGAATTTCAAGAATTTTAAGAATTTTAAGAATTTTAAGAATTTTGAGAATTTCAAGAATTTCAAGAATTTCAAGAATTTTAAGAATTTCAAGAATTTCAAGAATTTCAAAAATTTCAAGAACTTCAAGAATTTCGAGAATTTCAAGAACTGCAAGAATTTCAAGAATTTCAAGAATTTCAAGAATTTCAAGAATGTCAAGAATTTCAAGAATTTCAAGAATTTCAAGAGCTAAAAAAATAGAAATTTTACGAATTTCAAGATTGTTAACAATTTCAAGAATTTAATTTATTATTTTTTTTGTATATCAAGCAATTTATGTATTCGAGGTATTTAAAGTATTTCAACTTCAATATTCCTATGAGAAGACATTTTTTTATTTATTTTAAAAATCTCTTAAATTTTTAAGTATTTGGAAGTTTTTAAGCAGTGTGCATTGGTGCAGATTTCAGATCTCATTCAAAACTATCCATATTCTGGTGGACAACTAGCAATTTAAAGTATTTTTGCTGTATTTTTTCTTTGGGTACATATATTTGAAGTTTTTGCAGAGAATTTTAATATGTTTTTTTACTAAATCGAGAAAACACTATTTGTAAGTAGTTCAGTGATTTTCGAATTTCTATTTCAATCAACTCACCAAACAACTTCCCAGCCACGTGCCTAACGAGATTCCATTACCACCACCAGCAGCTTCGTCAATTTGAAGCTAACATTGTGATACAATTTAAATGTGCTTGATCGAATTGACATCGGCGGCGCCACACGTAAAACCCCCCTCGTCGCCGGCAGCGCCATTTAAAACTCAATTATTTTTCAATTAGCCGTCGCATTTTCAATTTTGATGGCACCTCGTTCAAGAAACTATACAGCAAAAGAACTCACAATATATTTTTACACGGTAAATACGATGTGCTCTACTTTTATTTTGGGCGTTGCCTCCCGCCTTTGGGAAGGTAATTTTTAAAAAGCCATCAAAAATGGAGAGAGCAAAAAGTCGAGTCCCAAATTAGTGTCGTTCCGGGCGTGTGACAGCCAAGCTTAAAACTTAGGGATAGCAGGTGCATCATTTGGGGTTTCAAGTCGGTCCAACTAGCTTCTTTCTGGACTGGAACTAATGCGTGTTTTCCGGGTGGGGCAGGGAAATTTTCCGATCGTTGGACGCACATTCGAACAGGATTTACATAATCTCACTTTGATCGAGTAAAAACTAGGAAAAAACAACTCGGTTCGATTAGGTCGTCACCATTAAGTAACCTAATTGAAACGTTAGACCTGTGATTGGGGAGCAATTTGTCGTAGTCATAGTCGTCGCTGGCAGTTGTTGTTGATCGAAAAAAGTTTAGTCGTAATCACACTTTGCAGGCCCCTCGAAACAGCACACGTGTGCGTGCGTGTGGCAATTGCACTGCAGATTATGACGGCACGTGGGGGAACAAAAAGTTTTGCGGACTAATTAGTTTTCAATCGGTAATTGCTTTCTGCGGTAGGGGAAACTTGGGACAAAGAGAAACCATAATTTAAAGAATCGAAGATTAAACCTTGTAACATTACGTGATCATCATGTATTATTGAAATTCTTGAAAAAAAAGAGTTAAAGAAAATTTGTGTTTTTACAAATGTTACCGTAAACCGGGGTGACTTTGATAGGATTTCAATTTGTTTTTAGAATATTTTCCAACAGGTAAGGTTTTTCTCAAGATTATTATTTTTAAAACATGTACTGGGGTAGGCCACACAAAGTCCATGCACTATTTTGGAAAAAAAAGTTTTTTCAATAGTGTTTAGAAAAATAGTTACGTTAAAAATTCTTGGCTTTAATTCCGGGGTGACTTTGATAGTCATAGTTTTTCTTGTTAAAATCATATTTAAGATGTTAAAACTTTATTTGTACGTTAAATGTACCATCACTAAAGTAGCTGATATAGTTTGTAAGAAAAAAATCAAAGTTTATATTAAGTTAACTAAGTTTATAAGCTTTTTAACAAAAAACATATAAATTTTAGGTAAAATTGTTAAAAAGTCGGAATTTTGCCTGAAATTTGTTAAAAATAGTTTCGTTTATAAAATTATCGATTTATATTGCATTTTAAACTGTATTCGAAGCACGAATCACAAGTTTTCACATTTTACATGAAATTTGTTCAACTGAATTTGCCTATAAATTTGGAGATTTTTTTAAATTGTATTTCAAAAACACATATTATTTATTTTTTACAAACTTATTTAACCTTCTCCTTGTGGAAA
Organism: Culex pipiens pallens; assembly: GCF_016801865.2. NCBI lineage: Eukaryota > Metazoa > Arthropoda > Insecta > Diptera > Culicidae > Culex > Culex pipiens. Next base: position 182,784,387 of record NC_068938.1, on the reverse strand, counting down.
ATTGTCCAAAGAATCCGAAAATGCATTCCGTTTTCCGATTAAAAATCATGTTCATTGAGAAAATCATGACACTTTGAGAAGTTTAAAATAATGACTTTCATCCACATTTTCTTAACTATAGTTAACTAACTTTATAAACTTTTCAAAAATTTATGAAAAGTTCTTCATGAGGTACTTTGAACACTTCTCTACCACGGTCAGTATGTTTCTGAACCATTCCTTACGTATTTTAATTGTACTCTTCATTTTGCGGAAAAATCGCAAACCTATCAAAGTCACCCCGGCTATCAAAGTCACCCCGTTTTACGGTAGTCAATTTTCTAGTTAACGAAATTCTCTACACAAAAACCAATGATTGCTGCAAAGCGATGTAATATCAACATTGAATTGCACTACTGCAAACGGATGATGAGATGATCTTACCGATCCAGCAATCTAAAAATTGAGGAATTTCATTTTTTTAAGAAAAGAACTTGAAGAATCTAAAGAATTAAAAAAAAAAGAATTTCAAGATATCCAAGAATTCCAAGGATTTAAAAAAAATTAAGAATTTCAAGACTTTTAAGAATTTCAAGAAATTTAAGGATTTAAAAAATTTCAAGAATTTCAAAAATTTTAAGAATTTCAAGAATTTCAAGAATTTTAAGAATTTCAAGAATTTCAAGAATTTCAAGAATTTCAAGAATTTCAAGAATTTCAAGAATTTCAAGAATTTCAAGAATTTCAAGAATTTCAAGAATTTCAAGAATTTCAAGAATTTCAAGAATTTCAAGAATTTCAAGAATTTCAAGAATTTCAAGAATGTCAATAATTTCAAGAATTTCAAGAATTTTAAGAATTTCAAGAATTTCAAGAATTTCAAGACTTTCAAGAATTTCAAGAATTTCAAGAATTTTAAGAATTTCAAGAATTTTAAGAATTTCAAGAATTTCAAGAATTTCAAGAATTTCAAGAATTTTAAGAATATCAAGAATTTCAAGAATTTCAAGAATTTCAAGAATTTCAAGAATTTCAAGAATTTCAAGAATTTTAAGAATTTCAAGAATTTCAAGAATTTCAAGAATTTCAAGAATTTCAAGAATTTCAAGAGTTTCAAGAATTCAAGAATTTCAAGAATTTTAAGAATTTCAAGAATTTCAAGAATTTTAAGAATTTCATGAATTTCAGGAATTTAAAGAATTTTAAGAATTCCAAGAATGTTATAAATTGCATGAATTTTAAAAATATCAGGATTTTTTCAGAATTTCAAGAATTTCACGTTGTTCAAGTTGTTCACGTTGTTCAAGTTGTTCACGTTGTTCAAGTTGTTCAAGTTGTTCAAGTTGTTAAAGTTTTTCAAGTTTTTCGAGTTTTTAAAGTTTTTCAAGTATTTAAGTTTTTCATGGTTTTTTTAAGTTTTTCAAGTTTTCAAGATTTTTAAGTAGCATTTGGGTCATTTAATCTCAACTGAGTACACTTTTGGACTCGACCTTCACCGATTTGGACCAAACTTGAAGGGAACGTTCATGTATCGATAGTTAACAGAATTCCCAAGTTTGAAGCTGTTTGGACCATCCCACTATTTTTGGCACCGCCCTCTTTTTGACGATTTTGTAAAAAACTTTTTTTTCTTTTAATCATAACTTTGCAAATACTTGAGCCATCGGCTTTCTACAGGTTGCATTTTATAGCAAATAAAATGTTAACCCTTAAATGCCCACTAATATTATGTTTCAACGTTTTAAGTATTAAAATTCAGTTTTGACCAATTCCATATATTTTTATTTAATTTATTTTATCACCATCGTGTTCCCCGGACAATTTTACAAAATAATCAATGTAGACCTCAAACTAAAATGAACTATTGGCGAGATACAGCGATTTTTCTGAAAAAAAGTATGATTTTGCGCAGCACTTGGAAGTACATGGTGCACTTTTTGGTTTTTATATGTGAGAAACTTATTTCGGATTTGAATTCATAGGACAGAGTGCAGCGCAAAATCAAACTTTTTTTTTTTAGTAAAATCGCTGTATCTCGCCAATAGTTCATTTTAGTTTCAGGTTTAGGTTGTCTGGGGAACACGATGGTGATAAAATAAAACAAATAAAAACATAAGGAATTGATCAAAACTGATTTTTAATACTTGAAACGGTAAAATATAATATTAGTGGGCAAGTATTTGCTAAGTTATGATTAAAAGAAAAAAAAAATTTAAGAAATTTTCAAAAAAGAGGGCGGTGCCAAAAATAGAGGGATGGTCTAATCAGCACCAAACTTGGGATTTCTGTTAACTATCGATAGATGAACGTTCCCTCCAAGTTTGGTCCTAATCGGTGAAGGTCGAGTCCAAAAGTGTACTCAGTTGACCTGGAATTGCCCATTTTAAATATTGCAATAGTTTTATGTATTTAAACATTTATTTTTTTAAGTTTTACTGTTTTACAAATATTTTTATTTCTAGAATTCCAAATATTTAAAGTTAATAAAGAATTATATTATATTATATTATATTAAGTATTCCTTTAACCCAGACTCTCCTCAACCGTTGTTCTACGAATGCAAAACCCGGACAGTATACCCCTAATTCACATTTCCACAACCAGGTAGCAGTCACAACAGAGCGCGGTACTGGTTCACGACTACCCGCGCACACACGTGGCTTTCGGGGAAGAAGCAAAAACAAGGTGAGCACCCGGAGAAGCTCAAATGTAATTAACCGTACAAACAGGTTTGCGCTGAACTGAACTCATAATTCACTTGTTTGTTTTCAAAGTTAATCCAGGGCTAGGAAATCTCTTCTGGGCAAAAGCATTTTGCGCTGACTGCGCAAACAACTGCGTTGTGCAAGTGTTGCCCGTAATTGGAACGTTGCCCTTCAACCTGCCCTGCTGGCAACATTGTCAACCGTCAAAAGTCCAACCGCTGAGCATCATTAATTATAAATCTAGCTGTACCAGCGGTCACCCCCACGTGCAGTTCGCATTTAGCGTGTGTACTCAAACTTGAATGATTTTCTTCAATTTGCTTCAAACTCGGAAACGGTTTCGTGATGTCATTGAATATTAATCGAACCACCGCGCAAGTGTGTGCATTATTCTTCACAATACTCCTCCGCGGTGATTCCAGCGGGCAAAATCGGCGACTAGTTAGAGTGACTAGCTATTGGCAATCACGTGCTCATCGGAGGGGTTTGAGATGTAACCTGAATACCTGAGCAGCTGCTGCTGAGCTGCGATGGGTTCAGTGACAGATGGTGACATTAGGATAAACGACGTGATTTGCTGACAGGTGTATGTGTGTGTGTGTGGAGAATTATTCGTTTGTTCCGCAATATGGTAATTGAGAAGCATTGGAAACGAACGTTGACTTGGAAGTGCTGGAGATGCCCTAGCACGGACTTGAATGTCAAGGGAATACGTTGCGATGATTTTCGAAGTAAACTTAGTGAGGTGCAGTGGTGTAGTGATGTTGTGATTACATGTTCTGTCAACTGTCAAATACTCGAAATCTGTCACAATCTCCCATCACTGTCGAGCTTTTATTGCACAGATTTCCGTACAGTGTAAAAATCTGTAAAAAACATTACAGATATCTAGTACCTTGCTTCCTTCTTCAAACTACACGGAAAACAACTGAGTGAGAATTTCCTCCAACATCTCAATCATTCCAACAATCAATAATACAACAACATTTCCGCAAGAATGCTCCCATCGTACGCATATCGACATCTCTCACGCATAAAAAAACAAACAACAACAACAACCTCAATCTGCAAACCGCGGCAGCAAAAAAAAACCCTTACACACTAACCTAAATCCCTGGGAGCTTGTACGCCACAATGAGCCTTGTCGAAGAACACCGCCATGTTCTGCCCGTGTAGGTTGGTGTGGGTGTTGTTGTTGTTGTTGTTGTTGATACAAATCGTACACACATCCGCCGCCGTTCCGCGCCACCAACGTCAGCTGGGCTAGATTTGCATAAACGTTGAGCGCGACGTTAAAGTTGTGGTTGTGGAACGTATCGAGCGCGGGTATTGAGGAGTGATTAGAAAACTGCACAGTGAAAAGTGACGTTTTGTGGTTGAAATTGAATTAGGCGCTGCCCAATTGCGGACTACAAATCGGCATTAAAATTAAAATCTTTCAAGATACTGACTACTGATGCGCTTCTCTATAACGGACTTTAATGTTAGGTTAATACGCACTTTGAGGGAGATTTTTGAGGTAAGTAAAAGCGAAAAAGTAATTGCTGAAGTTTCATTGGTTATCAGTTCTGTCAAACCTGTCAATCTTGTCAATTGTCAAATGACTTAATTTTTGTCAACTGTCACAAAAGTTTTGTGGTTGTAACAAATCGTCGCCGTCGTGCTAACTTGTCGTACGTGCATTTTGGGCCAAATTGAGCTAAGAACGCCATTTTGTGCAGCTCACAATGCCTCACCTTTTGACCTTCGCAGATTCCCAAAATTCGATTTCAATCCGTTGTCGAAATGACGTTATCTCCATTGTATTTAATGGAGTATAAACAAATTGGTTTATTGAACCTTGAAAAACTCCTCAATTTGAATGAGTGGTTTGTTGAGCTCCTCTATTACGGACTTCAAAGCCTTAGCTGTCTGATCCGAAGGCTTGAACTAATGTCGGAACCGGTTCAATTATAATATAGATTGCCTTTTCAGCCAGTTTGATGAAGATAGATATGTCGGATAATACATTTTATGGTAAAAATGGTCAACCGGTACAAATATTAAACCGGTTGGGTGAACCGATTTGTCTGAATCGGTTCAATTTTGATACAAAATTACTTTTCAGGTAATTTGATGAAGATAGATGTGTCGGATGAAACATTTTGTGATACTAATGGCCAACCGATACAAATATTGCACCGGTTGGGAGATCCGGTTTGTCTGAATCGGTTAAGATTTAGTATAAAATGACTTTCTGGATATTATTGATACAGATGGACCTTTCAGCCAATTTGATGATACATTTTGTTATAGTAATGGTAAACCGGTACAATTTTTTTTACTGGTTGGGTGAACCGATTTAGTTGAATCGGTTTAATTTTGGTACAAAATGACTTTTCAGGCAATTCTATGAAGTTAGCTATGTCGCATGAGTGTATTGCTAAAAAAAATGTTTCCACTGTTTTGCTGAAGTATGTACAATAAATGTTTATCAAACTTTTGAAGTAAAACTTGAGAGAAAATGTTTTTATATTATATTTTTAACGTAAAATACAGATAAAACCCTTTCCAATGTCTAAAAAAATGTGAGTTTGGACATGTTTTGTATGAGTTATACATTCCCATATACACATTGATTTTAGCGGATTGCAGTCTGGATTTCGTCATGTATATATGACGATTTTCCAGAACTGGATGCCTAAGAATTGATTGGAAATAAAACCAATTCTACCTGAATCAGATTCGCATCTGTGATAAGGAAAAGAATTTGGAAGTCGGCTAGTATTCATGTTCCACTTTTTTAAGGGGACAAGGGAAAATCTCCACGCTGTCCCAAAAAAAAAGTTTCGCTTGGAGCTGGACAGTTTTTGGAAAGGTATAAGGTCTAGGATACGCTCTAAGCAAACTATGTTTTAAAAAGTGACGTAAACTCCACTAGACTAAAGCATCTTCTTTTGCAGTGTGAACAACCTCCACCAGCTAGGAAATGACTGACTGACACCCAGTTCAAATTTGAGGTTAGGTTTAGCCGAGTTCTGGCTGAACCCTCATCGCTATCACCACCACACTCCGACGAAGTTCGTATCGCCTTGGCGCTTGATTACATAGTTGCCTCTTTCCTCGCGGTCCATCCGACCACTTATGATTGGAGCTTGTTGGAGCAACAGGTTTCGAAAAAGAACGCGAGTGGGCTCGCAGCCCACCACCATCACGTGGGACGCGCTTCCAAGTGTTGCGCGCGGGGGTGCGATCGCTCTCGCACACCGTGCATAGTAATTAGAAAGGCTTGTAACATGACTTCCTCGCGCTACCTCAACACTTGAGAGATATCCGAGACTCTCAAACCGGCAATCAATGATGATTTATTAGCCCTGTGAGAGGAAGATTGCGCGGCGGCGGCTTGTATTGAATGTGCCAGAAAAGTGACCAGCCGTGAAGTGGGTCTAGGGAGATGTGTGTTAGCGGGTTGGGAAAGTGACATTTCGATTCGGGACGTCAAGCGGGAGGTGGTGAGGGCTTGAAAGTGGTTTACGTTGGGATTTCAGGTAAGTACAAGTAGTGCGTAGTGTTATGAATAGGAGATCATGGTAAGTTTTTCAACGTCTGTCAACTGTCAATTCTGTCAAACTATGATTCAGTCATATCATTATTAAAGGATGATATGTCTGCGATCAGAAAGTTGCAACCACACAAATGCTCAGCGAGTTCAACCTTCTGATCTTTAAACCACCCAAACTTTAAAAGCCCTAAAATGAGCGGGTTCAAACGCCAACGTACTCCACATTGCTCCGAAGCAATAGCAAAACTCACCAAAAACCAATTTCGTGCCCTTTCCCTTTTAATCGTCCCGGGAGGGTTGGTGTTAATTGCCTCCCTCCTCCTCACAATAGGGCAAACTAACCTCCCATACTAGAGAAAACAACTACACCAACTTCATCTTGATGATCCGTTTGATGGTGTTGTTGCTGCGTGTAATCTGTTCACCATCTTTCTCTCCGATTTTCTGGCCGTTCGCGCTACGATGAGAAAACGGAGATTCACTTTTCTTCCTCGCGGTGCCGAGTCTCGGGCTAACCTATTATTATGAGCTTTTTAGCGAAATCATTTAATACTTAATAATAATGACGAGCCGGCCCGGGCTCGATGTGGTGCATTCGGTTGTGTCAGTCAGTCAGTAGTGGCGCATTCGGGAAAACAACAATTCGTCGATGAGAGGTTCGATTTCTGGCTTTGAAGCGAAGTTTGTTTGGTGGATGATAGTGGTTTGGAAAAATTGAACTCGATCAATAGCGATGATGGTGGGGTCGCGGACAATTCCGCACTACGCGGGATCTTCAGCGAGTTCCTGGCTGTGATTTGAGAGGGTGGGGACATCGACCAGGTCAGCAGTATTGACAGGCAAGTAGTTTGTAGGTCTCAAAAGTACAAAGTACTTGTTGTTTTATACTGAAAACGATACAGGGAACTCCTCCAAGGTTTTTGCGACTCAGATGTTCTTCATTACAGAACCCCCCCTTTCGATATTGACCGAGTTCAAGACTATGCCGTTCATTTCCTTCAAGCTATCAACGTGTGCCTGGACGACGATAACTGTACCCGTTTTTGCACCAGCTGATCGTCGCAATAAACACCACCATCTGTCCGGTCAACGCGGCCATCTGCCACACCGGTCGTTGGCAGTTGGCCTTCTCAACTTTCCAGAACCCGGCAATTACGCGTGCGCTTCTTCGCGTCAACGCATGTTCGCCGCCGAAAATAACAAAACACGACCGGTTTGTCCCAATTTCGGACAGCGCACGTTCGTAATTGCGACAACGCGTATGACCCCCGTCGTCGGCCGAAAGTTGTACCGTTTACGGGACATTGGCCCTTTTGCTTTGTCGTCGTCGACGACGACGATGTCGGTGTTTGCATTTTGCGGTCGCTTGCGCCATATTGCTAGTTGTCACATTGCGGCGAAGAGTACACGTACAGACACACGTGAAAAGGCAATAAAATTTTCATTTCGGTTGTTTGGAAATGTGGGTGCCCTGTTTTCTCCCCGCGGAACACCGCGTACGCCTCTGTTGACATCTGTCATTGTTACGGGTTGGGTGTGTTCAATTGTCATAACTCTGCCGCAGCGCGTTGTAAAATAGTATCGCGATGATTTAGTGGCTGCGCCCTCAAACGAACAATGCCTACGAATAGGGTCATTTGAAGCGGGTTGTACCGAGGGATAACCTCATTTTTTTAGACACTTAAAGTGGGCAGTTTGACAGTTTTGTGTTTACATTTTGAAAAGGTCGTAACTTCTGCATATTTAGTTCATCTTACACTTACGACTCGTTAAAATCAATAAGAGCAAGAAGTTTGTTTACTTTTGACGAAATGCCCTTTGCAAATGTGAAAACTTGGTTGACAGATTTTGACAGTTGACAGAATTGACAGTTGACAGATACTCTTCATAACAAACTGATTGATGTTCACTTCACTTCAAAAATAGCTTTCTAAGTTTCTCGTCCCTCGAATTTGAAGTCCGTAATTGAGAAGTCCATAACGAAAACAACAAATTTCGCTGGATACTGGCACAAGTGACATTCACACGTGGCAGATGCAGCTGATCAGAGTCACAACAATGGCGGGTGAAACTTCCGAATTCCCACCGCGACAGCGGTGCCCTCTCGCGTGGTTAGATCTAGGGTTTATCTACCCCCTCCCATGGGGAGGGAGGTTCAATAGAAATTAAACATTCAGTGGATTTGAGACACGGAGCGTTGGCGTGATAAAGCCGTTTAGGTTTGGATGCATTTTTCAAGAGTTTCATTTGGACGGGGTTTTCTCTCGTGGGTGTTGGCCTTTTGCGTGATGATGTCACTCCTAAAGTGATTAGCTACCGCTTCAAGGTATCAGCGGTGAAGATGAGGGCTTTTAAAAGTTATGATTATTAAAACGTCAATTGCCTAGGAAGTGCTGATTAAATTTTCTTTTGTGAGGGGCGCAATGGGAATTCCCATGAATTGGGATTGTTTTTGAGGTAGATTGTTAGATAATTAGACATCATGAGCATGATCATGCTCATGCTCATGCTCATGATGTCACTCCTAAAGTGATTAGCTACCGCTTCAAGGTATCAGCGGTGAAGATGAGGGCTTTTAAAAGTTATGATTATTAAAACGTCAATTGCCTAGGAAGTGCTGATTAAATTTTCTTTTGTGAGGGGCGCAATGGGAATTCCCATGAATTGGGATTGTTTTTGAGGTAGATTGTTAGATAATTAAGACATCTGAGGTGCTTCTCTTTTACGGACTTCAAAGTCATGTTAGTTCTTGCTCCTGGTATGGTTTTCAAAGTGAAGTGATTCAGTGTTGAAGTGAAATTTTGTCAACTGTCAAAATGAAAACAATTGTAATGAAATCAAAACAAACTAGTGAACTGGAATTATGTCAACTGTCAAAATCAAAACAATTGTGACGAAATCAAAACAAAAGTGACTGGTGAACTGAAATTCTGTCAAAATCAAAACAACTGCGATGATTCTCTAATACGGACTACAAAGTCATGGAAGTTCTTGCTCCTGGTATGGTTTCCGAAGTGAACTGAGTCAGTGTTTAGTGAACTGAAATTCTGTCAACTGTCAAAATCAAAACAATTGTGATGCATCTCTATTACGGACTTCAAAGTCATGGTAGTTCTTGCTCCTGGTATGGTTTTCAAAGTGAAGTGATTCTGTGTAGTGTAGTGAAATTCTGTCAACTGTCAAAATCAAAACAATTGTAATGAAATCAAAACAAACTAGTGAACTGAAATTCTGTCAACTGTCAAAATCAAAACAATTGTGACGAAATCAAAACAAAAGTGACTAGTGAACTGAAATTCTGTCAAATGTCAAAATCAAAACAACTGCGATGATTCTTTAATACGGACTACAAAGTCATGGGAGTTCTTGCTCCTGGTAAGGTTTCCGAAGTGAAGTAAGTCAGTGTTTAGTGAACTGTAATTCTGTCAACTGTCAAAATCAAAACAATTGTGATGCATCTCTATTACGAACATCAATTTCATGATAGTTCTTGCTCCTGGTATGGTTTTCAAAGTGAAGTGATTCAGTGTTTAGTGTAGTGATATTCTGTCAACTGTCAATTCTGTCACCTGTCAAATAAGTCAAATATGCTCGATTCTCTCAACGAGCATATTTTCCTAACCATTTATCACGTGCATTGAATCCATAATCATCCAATCAATGCACACGTCTCGTTTGGGACACGTTTTTTGCGCGCGCGCCAAAAAACAGCTTAACGATGTAATTGATAGCATAACTTTCCTGAAAGCAGTAATTATCGCCCGCTGATGACCGTTTGCAGCCTAAATTGATGAGCTTTCAAGGCAGAAGCAGCAAAAAATCACACACTTTTTGTTGACGATCACTATTTTTATCGCGTACAAAACTTTTGGAGTTCAAGATCTGCGCCACGAGGTGTGGCCAATTTGGGCCACGACTCGTTCAATTAACCTTTCAATCAGCGCATCAATTTCGCACCGCTTAGCAATAATTAAGTGCTCAACGAGATCGTGCGGCACTCAGTCGCCTCAGCCAAAATGGATGCCTTTCGGTGACGAGCTGTTTTTTCGCCAGAATCACTTCAGACACAATTTATAGCCCCCCCAGAAGCCGCTGAAAGGCGATACCATAAAATGCAGAAATCATCGCGATTTATCATGTCGGTTTGTAACTACCCTCTCGGACAGGCCAATTTGGTTGTTTATTGCACCAGAAGTGCTAACCTAGAACGGATTTATGAGGGGGGTCATCAAAATGCTTGCCAGTACGCACGGTCAGCGAAAAGTGACCGTGGTTGATTTTTATTGGTTCGAAATAAAGCGAGTCCGGGGCGTACTTGGAACGTACTCGGAATGTTTTCGTAAGGTTTACTAAATGTGCATACGTGACTTTTTGGTCGGGAAGCACAATTTTCGAAGAGTAGTTAAAATTAGAAGAAGCAGCTTTCAATTAGGTTTGCTTTGATAGTTTGCTTCTCAATTACGGACTTCAAAGTCGAGGGATTAAGTTGTATCGATTGAAATATTTGAAGTGAAGTGATTGTGCAAAAGTGTAGGGAGAAGCAGCCACAATACATCAGCTATTGTGATTACATCAACATCATGTAAGTATTCTGTCACCACCTGTCAATGTCAACTAGCATTAATTAGGTCAGCCCTATAGCTGTAAACTCCCCCCCCCCCCTCAACCTCTGCTTCCCACTAACTAATCCAAAAGGTTTCACTTAATAACCCTAGCTAATCTACCGCCTAAAGCCAGTCTAAACAACAGCTACTCATCAGCAAACACAGCCACTCCCTCGCGCACTTTCCTCAATTTCCGTTCCCGCAATATTTCCAACTCTTTTTCTATTATTTTTATGGTAATTTAATTTACCAGTTTCAACAATGCGCTGCTCTCTCGTGAACACAAAAGAGCGAACCCTCTTCAGCGCGTGCATTATGCGCCCAGCATTCGTTAATGTTCAAAGGGAGGGGAAGCTTAACCCCCTCCCCCCATCCGGATACAGTACACGGGATGTGGCCTAGACTTAATTGCCTTTCTTCTGTGTACTTGGTTTCGCTTTTCTGTAAAACTTTTGCGCATCATGCAGCTCCCAGGAAGCTCGCAGGAAAAAGTCGCGTCTCTGTGGAGGTGGTACAGAACGTTAAGAAACGGAAGCTGAGCTTAACGAACGGGGAGCTTTTTTTCTGAAGTGAGTCATCGCAGCTTGATGTGCTCTGGTTGGCATGGGCTTGGGGAGTTCTTTGAGGGGAAGTAGAGCGGATGAGATTAATTGAAACTGCGATGCCGCGGTGATTTTGGTGAGCTTTGAGATGTCTTTATTGGCTTCGAGACGTTCAGATCTTTAGATTTTGAAGCGATATCGAGCCCATAAAAGTCTCAACTTAAGGTTTTTCGAAACATGTTTCGTAAACAACTGTCAGCTTGCTCCCTCCTTCTCCGGATCTCCGAACCGTAACGTGCAAAACAAACCCCGGTGCACGTTCGGAGAAAAGAACAGCTAACCTAAACGCTCCAGTGAACCCCCATCGGGTTTCCAACCCCAGGTATTGTCTTAGTCCAGGCACTTTTATGGATTTCTACAGCAGCAGGTATCAACAGCAGTTATACAACTTTTTCCCCGATATGTACACACAAGCAACTCTTTTAATTATTATCCCCCTTTCCTCCCTTCGGGAGAGATCTAGGAAAACACGTGCGCGTCTGAGCGCACAGCTAAGTCATCAAACGGTAGTGTTCCGAACGGTAGTGATGACCATCGCGCGGGTTGACGCGCGCTATCGTTGCGCTAGAATCGCTGGGTGAGCTTGTGATGGGTGGTCTGGTAATTAGAGGAAGTGTTTCGAGGGGGAGCTGCACCAGGCTAAACGCTTAAAAACGATTTTTGAAGTCTTGAAAAAATGAAGATGCTTTCAATTACGGACGTAAGAATTAAGTCAAGAGTTGATACTCCAGAAATATTCGTAGGGGTAAGTACTGTAGAGACTTGGTTTCTAGTGTTTTTGGAGCAGAAAAGGTAAGTGATGTAGGGCTTTGTCAACATCTGTCAAAAATCAATTCTGTTGGCGCTATCGGTGTGCTCGAATCAAGCCTGAAAATTATTCGTAGAGGTAAGTAGTGTGGAGACTTTGATTTTGGAGCAGAAAAGGTAAGTGATGCAGTACTCCAGTAAGAAATTTTGAAGATGCTTTCAATTACGGACGTAAGAATTAAGTCAAGAGTCATTACTTCAGGAATAATCGTAGAGGTAAGTAGTGTGGAGACTTTGAGTTTGGAGCAGAAATGGGAAGTGATGTAGTACTTTAGTTAGAAATTGTGAAAAAGTTTTCAATTACGGACGTAAGAATTAAGTCAAGAGTCAATACTTCAGGAATATTAGTAGGGGTAAGTACGGTGGAGACTTGGTGTCTAGTGTGTTTGAAGCAGAAAAGGTAAGTGATGTAGTACTCCAGTAAGAAATTGCGTTGAAGTTCTCAATTACAGACGTAAGAGTTAAGTCAAGCGTTGATACTTCAGGAATAATCGTAGAGGTAAGTACTGTGGAGACTTAGTTTCTAGTGTGTTTGGAGCAGAAAAGGTAAGTGATGTAGTGCTTTGTCAACATCTTTCAACAATCAATTCTGTCAATTAAGTCATCTTTTTACTTCATCGGGTTGACGCTCTCGGTGTGCTCGAATCAAGCTTGAAAAAGATTTGTAAATATGAAATTGTGAAGAAAATCTCAATTACGGACGTAAGAATTAAGTGAAGAGTTGATACTTCAGGAATATTCGTAGAGGTAAGTACTGTGGAGAGGTTTGAAGCAGAAAACGAAAAGAAGTTCTCAATTACGGACGTAAGAATTAAGTCAAGAGGTGATAATTTAAGAAAAAAATCGTAGGGGTAAGTACTGTGGAGACTTTGTATGAAGTCAATTGAAGCCATAAAGGTAAGTGATGTAGTGCTGCTGTCAACCGTCAATTCTGTCAACCTGTCAACTAAATCAGCTTTTAATTTTACCAGATTGACGGTATCGTTGTCCAGAATCAAGCGTGAAAAACGTTTTTTAGTAAACAATTGTGAAGAAGTTCTCAGTTACGGACGTAAGAATACAGTCAAGAGTTGATACTTGATGAAATTTTCGTAGAGGTAAGTACAGTGGAGACTTTGTTTGAAGTGATTTAAAGCAATAAAGGTAAGTGATGTAGTGCTTTGTCAATAGCTGTCAACTAAATCAACTGTTGACTTTACAAGGTTGATGTAAGAAATTGTGAAGAAGTTTTCAATTACGGATGTAAGAATAAAGTTAAGAGTTGACACTTTAAGAAGGAAGTCATAGGGGTAAGTACTGTAGATACCATGTTTAAAGCGAATATTAATCAGGAAAGGTAAGTGATGTAGTGCTCTGTCAACTGTCAAACCAGTCAATCTGTCAAATCAACTAGGTTTTTTTTTTCAAATTTGATGAACTACCTGTTCCAATTCCACCAAATTAATTACTCAACTAGCGCCTTTAAAGGTTCCACTCTCATACCTCCAGCCCATAATACCCCAAATTTACCCACTTTCAAAAGGGCTGGGGGCTCCACCCCCACAGTCATTAAAATTTCCGCAAAACATTTCATTTCACGCTCTGACTCAAAATTTAATCCTGATTGCAGACCTAGCATGCTCATCGCCATGCCGTTCGTTAGTGTTCCGGCCATCACTCTGCCCAAGTATGGTAATGCACTAGCCTTTTTTGATTAAAATAATTGAAAACAATCGACGATTCCGCGCAGTTTTTCCCGCCAACATTCCGAATGCCCTACGGGTGGAAAAACTGGAACGAGCGCGCTCGCGAAAAAGCGAGAGTCTTAAGGGGTATCACATTTGCAGCGCCAACTTCACGGAAAGTAGGCTAACTAGTTTGCAGGCCGTTCTGGCACGGTTCCTGGAAATGAAATGTGAGTTGCACGAGCGGCGACGTTGCGGACGTTGCCGGGTGGTGGGATATCAGGTTTAGCAGCTTCAACCTTGAAAACGGCACACACACGAGTCGTGCAGCGGCGTCAATTAGTGCGTAGGTTTGGACAGGGTGGTGGGATGAATTATTGGAGTTTTTGATCGAAAAATTGCAATTAGAAGGCACCGGATGGGTTTCCCGATCACGGACGTCAACATCAAGGGAGTGGTGAAAGTTTCCGATTTCGGTAAAGTGAAAAGATTTTAGAAGTGTTTCTCTATTACGGACGTCAAAGTTAAGGAAGGGGGTAAGTATTGAAGAAATGAGGTTTGAAGTGAAGAGAGTGTAATACAGTGAATAATAATGTAGGTGAAGTGAGTGTGATGCGGTGAACGGCAAAGTAGGTAAGTATCAAAGTTCTGTCAACCTGTCAACCCCAGTCTAAAACTGTCACGAAATATTGCTGTTCCAATATTTCGTGAAGTTTTTACGCAACGTCCAATCAACAGCACAAAGGATGACTTTTGTGTTGTTTGGAGCTGCGTAAACTAATAAGTTTTGAGCAACGCTGCCAACCCAGGTCGCGTGCGCCATTTTCTTCACGGAACCTATTGTTTCGCAACCCTGGTGGCATTGTCATTCACAATAACACACACATCGTAAGTCGTCGTCAAGGAGCGCGCACCTGTCATGTGTCTCCGCGAGTTGAATTAAAAAGGGCTGGTTGTGGAAACAATAGTAGCGCACTATAATGGCTCTAATTAAGCCCCGAAGGCGATGACAATTCTTGCACCGAAAAATTTACAAAGTACCTTGCGACATAATCCATAAAACTAGGCTTTGTGATTTGTGCTGCGGCAATTTTAAATCCACCGCGACTTTGTCGTTGGCACCAGAAATGACTTTCAAAAGCATATTTGTGTTTAATAGTGTGATCACACATGCGTGCACCTGTGTTTGTGTGAGCTGTTGAGAAGCGATTTGAATAGGCAAAACTTTTAATCCAATTTCGACGGTTTTTTTTCACTTCATTTTCACCTTCACTGAATTCCATCTCGGCTTTTTTTTCGTCGATTCACTGTGTTTTTTCCTCCATCGCGCATTGTCTTCTTCTTCTTCGAGCAGTTTTCACGATTAGGCTTACCCCTCGGGTTTCCAACGAAAGTGAGAATTTCAACCAATTATTCCAAACTATTATTCACCTTTACGAGCGCGCGCGCGAGAAGCAATCAGTTTCACTTCATCGCAAACCTGTTTGGCGGCGAATTTCGAGCAAAACTGCTCGAATTTTTAGTTGGGGCTCGAGAATCGGTTCTGCGGATCGTTATGATTCACACAAACACACACCGGGGATGAGGATTATTTGTTGACGGGTGATCTCAGATCGGGTGACGCCCCCCTTGGGCAGCGATCTGTCATCGACTGCGAAGTCGAGATTTCAAAGGGGGAAGTTGCTGATCATTTTGACGGAGCTAAGCTGAGGTTTGTGGTTGAGCTGGCGATGTTCTGGCGAGCGGATGTTTGTTTGGAGATTGGAATCGTTATTTCAACGGGTTGCAGTCTACAGTTGGTAGTACAATTTGGGGTTTGATTAATGGGCAACAGGGGTTGTTAAATTTTAGTGCCCCTTGTACGATATGGGTTTAATTCTAGCAGTTTTCGAGTGGACAAGTGAGAGGATATCCGTTTGGCGTTCGTGAAGTTTGATTTTTTGTTTTGAGACTTATTTTAAGCAAGTTATATAAATTTTGAAACAAAAACATTTAAATTATCACTGAACAAATGTCGAGCAGTTATGGTTTAATTTTAAAATATGATCAATGTCACCTCTATTACAGACTTCAACATAAAGGTAGTGAAATCGTTTGATAGAAAAAAGCTGTTGAGGTAAGTACTAACTTTAAGAAAAATATGGCGTTTGGTGATTATATTAGTGAAATATAAGGTAAGTAAAGTGACCAAAAGTGAAAAAGTGGTTCCAGTCGATCAACTTCTGTCAATTTGTCAATCTGTCAACTTACAGTTAGCAACCGTCACGAAATATTGAATCTCAAGATATTTCGTGAAGTTGGCTTTCAGTCATTTAACATGCACTGCTTGTGTTGTTCCACAAATTTGTTGATCCACCCACCAATCAGTGGTCAACTACCGAGAAATTCCAGTTCCACCCCCTCATTTCCACAGCTGTATAGCTGCAGTTGCAGCAGCCGATCAGCTGATGAAGTCAGCTTCTTAAAGACCAACCAGCTAATGAAGCAGCCATCACCATTTTGCACCGCGAAAGTCCATTACGATTATCATCAAGCAAAAAACCAAACCGGCTGAAGGTCGTTTAGCACCAAGAGATTGTCCGCGCAAATCCGTCCACTTCAGGCAAGACCACTTGTAAGTAGATCACGCCTCCAGGGCCAGTTTTACACTTTCGTTTTACTGGTGCGCGAAACTCACTTAGCGGTGTTTGAGAGGCGTCGCAGTCACTTAAAACTTGCAAAACTAGGATGAGAAGACAAATTTGCTAGAGAAATTTTTCATAAGGGCGTATCATATTTTTGAAAACATCTAGAAATTCTTTACAATCATCTCACAAAATTATAGAGACATCGAAGACTAGGATAATCCCAAATGAAAACTTCGTCTCAACTTGAAGTTGGTGGCTCCAGCGGGGACCAACACCAATGCAAATGTCATCGCAGCTATTTATAATTCCAAGATGCGTTTTTTTTTGCCTACTTTTTTGCCCAAGACTCTTCGGAACTGGTTTTGCAGCGGGTTCAAGTCTCCTTAAAAGGCGTTCAGACTGGCCGGACCAAGGTGAGTGCGCGTGACGAAATGTGGGTCCAAATCGGCGTCCAACCCTGGTCGGAGTTTTGGCGAGGGGTGCGACACTCGCCATGTGACTGATTAGCACCACCGGTAATTACCGGGTGACTCTTTGCGCGAATAATAGTTTTTGGTTGTTGATAGTGGAAAAAAAAATTAGAGGCCGGACCTCGAACTGTTTTGGCACGATGGTATAATTTGATTGTTCGCTCGGGGCTGCAAATTGGCTTAAATTTGCAGTCAGTCTGCTGGACAAAGAGTTTTGGGGGTTGGGAACGTGACTTGGTTGGGCAAATAACTGGACCTGTTTTGGATAGTTGATTGCGTGTGTGTGTACTTTTGGGGTAATCAATTTTCGTTGCTGAAGTGTAAACATGGTTTCAATGAAAATTAATTAAAATGTGTTGAAAGTTGCTATTGGAATTGTTTACATTCGAAATTAATCATTTGCTTCATAGAATGAACGTCACGTTGCATGGTTTATGCTAAACAGGTAACTAATTTCAAAATAATATCAAATTGTATGTGCTCAGAGATTTTTAATTTGGTCATTAAGGTGCTCCTAGCCAAGTTAGGGTGGTTCCTGAAATTTTAAGTTTTGCGAAAAAAGATTTTTTTAAATTAAGCTCCATGACATTTAAACCAACTTTAGCTCTTTTGGACGCAAATCAATGGTTTTTGCATCAAAATAAAAAAAAATGAATTGTTTTTTTGTGTAATTACATACACAAAAGCTCATATGAAAATAATTGCCAATAAATTTATTTATCTGCTTGATATTTTTTAAATTTTTCTGAGGCTCTGAACCGTTTTTTGTCTTTGTGAGGCCGATGCAAATATATATTTAAAGTATAAAGCTCTCGATTCTGGTCAAAATTTAACGGGGTAAGAAAAAATAAAAAAATAATGCTAGAAACAAAATGAAATAACATGTGAGGTGCTATAATTTTTTTTATTTCACAAAAAACAGAATATTTTGAAACTGGTTCAATTGGATTGGATTCAATTGAGTTTAAAATGAAATGAGTAAAATGCACTTGCTATTGTTTTCAGTGGTTCAGTTGATAATTTAATGAATGTTTTGAAGATTCTTTTAATATTTTTTTGCCTTCAGATTTGTAATGCTGGTATTAAAAGACGTTGTGAACATTTTTAAAGTTTAAGTGCTTTTTCTTTATCAATTTCACGTCTATTTTCATTGATATTTTGAGATTTCTTTTGAGTATTTACTTTAAATATTTGCAAAAACTTTGTATACTATTCTAACTAGAATGTTATTATTTGTTCCATTGACTGATTGATTTGAAGAAATCTTTTAAATAGTTCTGTTTTTTTTGCATTTGAGTTAAATTTATAAAATCTTATGCAGGTGGCCAGACAAGCTCAGAAAATCAAAAAAAAAAAATCAAGGAATGAATCCTCGAATCTTAAAGTCTTCATATTTTTATAATTTTAAATCATATAATCTCACGAAAGCTGAAGTTCAAAATTCTTGTTAAAATATTACTTTTTGATTTCTCAGTATTTTTTTTGCATGAATTTCTTAATTCTTATATCTTCAATCATGTTTTTAAAAGTGAGAATAATTTTGTACAATATAATATGAATATCTCATAAGATTCCATGGAATGAACAAAATTATTTGATAAATATAATTAAAATGTCTTTACATTTGTGTTATTAAATTGTTTTAAAATACTATAAATTTAAATTGGATGAAGAGCAAATAGCTGTTTATCTAGAGTTTAGTAGAGAGTTTTTAAAAGGTCCTATAAGCTATTTTCTTGGGTGCTGAAAAGACAGAATGCGTAACGTGATTTTCGAAAGCTCCCCACTGCTCCTCACTAATACTACAGCACTACAGCTGTAAACATAAACAAAGTAGAAGGCAATGTTCAAGCTCAAGCGTGACATTTTTTTGCTGCTGAAATGAATTGTTTTGGAACATTTCGGATCTGCTGATGTTGATGTTTTCGATGAAAAATTAAGTGCATCCCACTTTTTTCTTCGTATACTAAACGATGGGCGGCCAAAAGAGGCTTTTTTTGTTTTCCACGTGATGAAAAATGGTGTCAAAAGTGGGTGGAATTTCGTGAATCAGAAGAGCAACCGAATGGAAGTTCCGAGATTAGGTATCTGTGATGTGCCGTGATTATATCGGATTAAGATTATCCAATATTATTTGGCAGGTACCATTCATAGTTATTGAAAATTCGTCGCTAACATTTCAATAGCATCATAAACATAGGTTTTGCGTGAGTCATAGCGATTTTGTAATGTTAGCAACGAATCATGCCAATCTCGATTTCAACCCTCTTCTTAAGATGTTTTGACTTCGAATACCTTAATAGCTCGACGCCAGCGACTTTTTTGCCTTTCTTACTAAAGAAAGGTATAGGTTTTACTTTAAGGCAGGACGTCATTGCCATCTTCGTAAATATGTCGATTCAGCATGAATTTTAATCGGAAAAATCGTCAAAAAATCACACTGCATCGATTTTCGACGCTTCGTCGCCAAGTTGTCAAGTTGAGCTTCGAATACTGGCGCGAGAATGCTGGCGCATATATTTTGTGGCTCGACTTATACTCATTTTGTAGTAGCTTGTCTACCGATGTTTCCTTCAATATGTAAGATATCGTAGCTTTTCGGTTTCTTTTGCCCTGTCCGTTTCTGCATAACTGTCCAATGTTTATGCAAAAACCTTTGTGACATAGGACATTCATCCGGCTACAATCATTTTGTTTCCCGTGCACTCCTAAAATCGCCTAAATGTAGACTTCATTTTTTCGTGATTTCGTAAGTTTATTTAACAGGGTTCATTGGATAGGATAATAGGAGCATTCTAAGCTTTTCATCGTTTATTTCGTTTTCAAAGTGCTTTCTTCCTAAGGTTCTCGCGATTGAGTGTGTAGTGGTGCGGTTGTAAAAATAGCTATCTCTGACTCTGTCACTCTCGTAGAAGCTGAATGGCTAGCTTCCCTGCACCGTGCGGCACACGCGGTTCACTTGTAGGTACCTTGTCTTGGTGCGCTGGTACGATGAACCAAAACACCAACACAGTCACACAAAAGGGCTCGTACCGAAACTAGAAAACCAAAACCGCGGTGTGCGTTGTTGGGAAGCTTGCTATGATCGCGTTTGTCATAATCGCTTGTTCGATTAGAAACGTACAAACATATTGTACGATTAAAAATATTCTTCATAAGACTTTCTTTTGAGCTGACGTTATAAATAAACAAAGTCGATGTTATTAATTGAAAGAAGTTCTACCATTGTTATATTCTTTAGTAAGAAAGGCTCTTTCTCACCCCAGGTGGGATTAAATCGGGTTTTTTATTCCTGACAAAATAAATTATAGATCGATCACAATACTTGCCACTTCTTGGTATTATTTTGCGAACAGTAAATTGGTTCCGCTTTGACAGTTCTAAATTGAGGCCGCTTTGCGGACAACTATTCTGCACCCAGCTATTTTCTATTCAAAAAAACTCTAGAGTTAAAAAAAGGAGTGCTGGATTTTAAATTCAAAAAAATAAAAAGGAAAATACAAATTTAACAAACGTTTACAAAGCGCTAAATTTGAAAATAACCTTCATGATTTTTAATCGAACTAAAAGATTTTTAATTTTTTTAAATGTTTGGCAACTGACAGATTGTGCTTAATCATTTTGACTAATTATGTAAAAAAAATGTAAAAATTGATAAAAGTTAAGAAACGGTGTGAAATAGTTTGAAAGTATATGAAATCATTACAAGTTATTTACTTTCGCTTAAAAAATGATATACTTTTTCATTTTAATAAAATTTTAAAACTTTTGAAAGAAGATTGACTTGAAAATATTTTTCATAAATCTTTAATAATGCTAAAAAAATATTTTACAGTTGGAAAACTAAAATGACATTTGAGGATTTTGTAATAATTCCTGCTTTAGAACTTTATTCAATGAACAGTTTAAAAAATCATGGTAATATTGCATCTGAGATGGGGTACATATTTCATATAAGAAAAAATGTGTAATTTTACCACTGAACATTTGTAATTTTACCACTTTTCTGGTGTAATGTCACTTTTTCAGTCTAAATTGAGGTAAAAGTACATCACGAAAGAGGTAATATTCAACCTTCTAAAATTAAACCTTCAAAATTTACACAATTTTTTAATGTGTGTACAAAATTCAGGGCTCGTCCACAAACCACGTTATTCTTTACTAAAATTGATTTATACAGGGTTGTTACGGAAAAGTCGAGAAAAAATCCGCGCCAGATCCGCGCCGACCCCAAAACCCAATCCGCGCGAAATCCGCGCCATATAAAAAAAAATCGCGACAAACAAAGAAGAGAGTAACATAATGAATGAAATTTTAAACGAAAAAAGAATAATACAGAAGGCATTTGGATCAGTACCGTTGATCAGTTGTGGATTCATACCCCACCTGTATCAAATGAAACCATTTTTGCCATTTTTGAAACAATATTAGCATTTTTTTGCAACACATCTGATATCGTTTCTTTAAAAACAAATTCAGGAAAAAAAATTAAATTCGAAAATTTAAAAAAATTTAAACCATAAAATAAATCACCAATTTATTAAATCTAGGGATTTACTACTTTCTCGCCAAAACTTTACTCTGGAAAATCGAAACACGAAATTTCTATTATTTTCTTCTCTAAATTTTTCTAAACAAAAATATGACTCCAAAAATGATCCGAACTAAAAAAACGGCAAAATTTTTTTATTAACTTAAAAATTTAATAATTGAATAATTTAATAATTTAATCATTAAATAATTAAATAATTAAATAATTAAATAATTAAACAATTAAATTATTAAATAATTCAATAATTTAATAATTTAATAATTTAATAATTTAACAATTTAATAATTTAATAATTTAATAATTAAATAATTTAACAATTTAATAATTTAATAATTTAATAATTTAATAATTTAATAATTTAATAATTTAATAATTTAATAATTTAATAATTTAATAATTTAATAATTTAATAATTTAATAATTTAATAATTTAATAACTTAATAATTTAATAACTTAATAATTTAATAATTTAATAATTTAATAATTTAATAATTTAATAATTTAATAATTTAATAATTTAATAATTTAATAATCTAATAATTTAATAATTTAATAATTGAATAATTGAATAATTGAATAATTGAATAATTGAATAATTGAATAATTTAATAATTTAATAATTTAATAATTTAATAATTTAATAATTTAATAATTTAATAATTTAATAATTTAATAATTTAATAATTTAATAATTTAATAATTTAATAATTTAATAATTTAATAATTTAATAATTTAATAATTTAATAATTTAATAATTTAATAATTTAATAATTTAATAATTTAATAATTTAATAATTTAATAATTTAATAATTTAATAATTTAATAATTTAATAATTTAATAATTTAATAATTTAATAATTTAATAATTTAATAATTGGGTAATTCTCCGCCAACTCACACAGCAGTTGCCCCGACCCCTCTTCGATTTGCGTGAAACTTTGTCCTAAGGGGTAACTTTTGTCCCTGATCACGAATCCGAGGTCCGTTTTTTGATATCTCGTGACGGAGGGGCGGTACGACCCCTTCCATTTTTGCACATGCGAAAAAAGAGGTGTTTTTCAATAATTTGCAGCCTGAAACGGTGATGAGATAGAAATTTGGTGTCAAAGGGACTTTTATGTAAAATTAGACGCCCGATTTGATGGCGTAATCAGAATTCCGAAAAAACGTATTTTTCATCGAAAAAACACTAAAAAAGTTTTAAAAATTCTCCCATTTTCCGTTACTCGACTGTAAAAAATTTTGGAACATGTCATTTTATGGGAAATTTAATGTACTTTTCGAATCTACATTGTCCCAGAAGGGTCATTTTTTCATTTAGAACAAAATTTTTCATTTTAAAATTTCGTGTTTTTTCTAACTTTGCAGGGTTATTTTTTAGAGTGTAACAATGTTCTACAAAGTTGTAGAGCAGACAATTACAAAAATTTTGATATATATACATAAGGGGTTTGCTTATAAACATCACAAGTTATCACGATTTTACGAAAAAAAGTTTTAAAAAAGTTGGTCGTCATCGATCATGGCCGTTCATGGTCACCCGCGACAGACACGGACGACGAAACAAAGAGAAACGCAAAAAGTAACTTTTTCAAAACTTTTTTTCGTAAAATCGCGATAACTTGTGATGTTTTTAAGCAAACCCCTTATGTCTATATATCAAAATTTTTGTAATTGTCTGCTCTACAACTTTGTAGAACATTGTTACACTCTAAAAAATAACCCTGCAAAGTTAGAAAAAACACGAAATTTTAAAATGAAAAATTTTGTTCTTAATGAAAAAATGACCCTTCTGGGACAATGTAGATTCGAAAAGTACATTAAATTTCCCATAAAATGACATGTTCCAAAATTTTTTACAGTCGAGTAACGGAAAATGGGAGAATTTTTAAAACTTTTTTATTGTTTTTTTCGATGAAAAATACGTTTTTTCGGAATTCTGAGTACGCCATCAAATCGGGCGTCTAATTTTACATAAAAGTCCCTTTGATGCCAAATTTCTATCTCATCACCGTTTCAGGCTGCAAATTATTGAAAAACACCTCTTTTTTCGCATGTTCAAAAATGGAAGGGGTCGTACCGCCCCTCCGTCACGAGATATCAAAAAACGGACCTCGGATTCGTGATCAGGGACAAAAGTTACCCCTTAGGACAAAGTTTCACGCAAATCGAAGAGGGGTCGGGGCAACTTTTCCCGATTTCGTGTGAGTTGGTAGAGAATTACCCAATTTAATAATTTAATAATTTAATAATTTAATAATTTAATAATTTAATAATTTAATAATTTAATGATTTAATAATTTAATGATTTAATAATTTAATAATTTAATAATTTAATAATTTAATAATTTAATAATTTAATAATTTAATAATTTAATAATTTAATAATTTAATAATTTAATAATTTAATAATTTAATAATTTATTAATTAAATAATTTAATAATTTAATTATTTAATAATTTAATAATTTAATAATTTAATGATTTAATAATTTAATGATTTAATAATTTAATTATTTAATTATTTAATTATTTAATTATTTAATTATTTAAAAATTTAATGATTTAATAATTTCATAATTTCAAAATTTCATTATTTATTTATTTAAAAATTTAATAATTTAAAAATTTATTTTTTAAATAATTAATTAATTTAATAAAATTAATTAATTAAATAATTTAAAAATTTGATAACTTAAGAACTTTCTTAAAAAAATAAAAATTAACAAAAAAATCAATTGCAATATTTTCGTAATTTTTCAATTTAATAATTCGTACTTTTTCACGTTTTTTGAGTCTGTAAGTTTTGATAATTTCAAATTGTGAATTAGTTATGTTTCGTTTTTTATTTCAAATTGTTGAATTCCAAATTTCTTATTTTTTAATTTTAACATTACATTTCGCTTTTAGACGGAGATTTTATCAGATTTCTAAGTGGATTTCGTCATGTTGTGATAATTGGGAGTAGAATCAATTCTACCTGAATCAGAGTGGCAACAGAATTTTTATTTTTTTCAATAAACCAAAAATTTAAAATTTTAATTTTTATATTGAAAAAACATAACAAATCTTAAAAATTTTATAGCTTAAATTTTTAAAATTCTGTAATTTTTTTTAATTTTGTTAATTTGATTTTAATAAAATTGGTATTTATTAGTAGATGTTTTAAAAATAATGAGTTGAAATGTTATGTTAAATTAATATAACAAATCTCAATACATAAAAAAATCGCTCCTTGAAGATTATTTCAAAGTTTTGTATAAAAAAAAAACAATCAATAATTTTTAGAAGAAAATTTTCTTCATTAACAATTTCTTAGAAATTGATGTTTTCGCACTCAACGAAAAAGATTGAATTTATGTAATTCCTAATAATATTTTCCTTTGTAATTTGAAAGAAATTCTATTGTTCTCAATTATTTTGTTTATCAAAATTGCTATCCGCGCGAAATCCGCGCCTGAGCAAAATAAGCCAGCAAATCCGCGCCAGATCCGCGCGATACGCGCCATCCGCGCCATCCGCGCGATCCGCGCCGTCCGTAACAACCCTGTTTATATAAAAGTTTTCTTTTAAATGAGTATTTTTAAATAATGTTGTTTAGTTACGTACACACACCTAAACAGAAGATGTTTCAGAAAAGATTCTAAATTTTGTGGCCAAACTTAGGAAGGTGATTTAATTGTAATGATGCAATGGAAATAAAAACATGTGTAACTTTTCATGCTTTATTGATTTTTATGTGATGATAGAATATTTATACTGTATAAGATTTATTAAATAATTATTTGGCAATCCTATTTTTAAAATTGTGAAACTTCTAAAAAGTTATTTTCTAAAACTTATTTTTGTCCAGCAATTAATAAATGATGCATAATGTTATAACATATTGTGTTAAAATAATCGAAGTTAAAATTAAATTCAAAAAATGTATGACGAAGGTGCTTCTGATATCATCAGCCCTCCATTTCAACCAAGTATTGTCACGTAATTGGCACCACGTGCAATTAGTCTACCAGCAGCGCGTGAGTCAACAAATTAATCCAATCAATTAAATGTAAATACTAGCAGCTTGCACTACACTGTAGTCGCAGGGTGGCTAGCAAGTAACAATTTTCCTTTCCAAATAACTTGCGTAACAGCAGATGACAAAGGGGGAGCCAATTACTCTACCCACCCCCAAGTACGGAAAAATTTCTTCAATTTGACGTCTATTGTGTCTAGACCAACTATCACTACTTGCGGCGAAACAAAAAACACAAATCCTGAATAAACTTCATCCAATTTGAATAGAAAATCTATTCATTGATTCCGACCGAACGCTTGCCGGTGAAGTCTGCTCCGCACTCCAAAACCACTTCGTTATCAACATCGCTCAGCTCAACTCAACAACCACTTTTTCCTCGCAGTTTGTGTCTGGTTTCGAACTTTTTTTTCCGCTGCATCTGGTTGATCGAATCGCTGAACCAAGGTGGGCGCCAATCGCTGTCCGGAAAGTTGATTTAGAACGATGTTGAAAGTTGATTTTGTGTGGAATTTTCCGTACAAAGAGTTTGGATCGCTTCGCGATCTTCGACAATTTCGAGTTCTCTGGTTCTTCAATTGCTGGTTAAGAGGGTCAACTTCGTTGACATAAAAAAAAGCTTAAACAAACAGTTGGAACCGTTGCTTCAAGTAAGAAGGAACCGCGCGAATTACGGTGACAACTCATCAACACTCCCCGATTTATCCAACGGTACATCCTTCTCTCTCTTTAACTCTTTCTCTTCATTTAAGTCAACTCATTTTTGTCACTTTGTATTCGCGCTGCAATCATCATTGACTGCCTTTTTGTCAATCGCTCTTCCTTCACGTATTGCTCATTTCCACTTGGCTTTGCTTCATTGACTCAGTGCTCTTCTTGCTTTCTTTTTCCTCTTTTCTTAACTCTTTTCGCCTATCCAATAATCGCTTCTCAACTCTTCCTCCTTTAGTTGCTTCAACTTATTTGCTCACGCACACACACACGTGTCCCCATGTGTCGATCACTTTATTTGATTTCCTTACGTACTTTGATGGCTCTGCTATCCACGTTCGCGGTTTTGTTTTGTTTCCTTTGCTTCCGTCAAACCCGATTTGACGGATGTTCCGCGCACTCTATTCCACGTTTGTGTCGTTTCGTCACCTTAAACTTTATTTTACTCTTTTTTCTTCGTAGGCCGTTTTTCGTGGGCGGCACAACTAATCTTTCGACTTGCTGAACGTTATGCGAATGCGATGCAGCTTTGGTTGGGGATGACCCCCATCTATCCGCGTTACGTTTCCACTGAAAACTCCCTCTCCAAACTGTCAAAATTACACCTTTTTACGGTCCAGGAAAAAATGTAAATTTTGGAAAATTTTCAACTTTGCGGAAATTTTTATGGAAAATTTCAGGTTGTAAACAACAACGGCCAAAACGCACACACACAAATACACACTCTCGTACAAAAACACGAATAAGCGCGCGCCCGTTGGTCGGAAACGATCCTAGCGAGTTCGTACGTCGAATTTGACTAATTCCAGCGGGTCCGACGGCAAGTTGTGGAGGGTTTGCAGCCTAGCAAAACTTGCAAGCAAGAGCAACAACAGCTGCTGGGAAGAGCGGGAGAGAGGTTGTGGTGTGAGAGAGAGTTTTTCTCGCGCTCACGCTCTCTTGATGGGGAGACCTCGTGGTTTTTCTCCTGCTGGGTGGTGGAGTAATAGGGTTGATTACATAGGTTTTGTCAATTTTTTTTAGAGGTTTGATTTATTATTCGTTTACAAAATTTTTAGCCAAGTGATTGTTTATTCTAAATTTTTTGCATTTTTTTCAAAACAGTATACTTGTTTAAAATTTAATAATGTCAATGATTTTTTTTTACTTTTTATTCCCAACTCCCCTTTACATTTTCATTACAAAATTAGAAGTCATAACAGATTGTAAAAAAAATGAATTTTTGTTGAAATAACTGTAAAATTGCTTGTACACATTCCAGCATACATTGTTTATAACAATTTAAAATGTGTTCGAAAAATATTTCATAAATTTATTGATATTTTACAAATTGAGATGGTAGCATAACTAAAGTTATGTATAAAGCAGGGGTGCCTAATTTTTTGACTGGCGAGCAAATGTGTAAAAAAAATATTTTTTCAAATTTAAATAATTTTTTTAAGAGAATCAGGCGTGGCGTGACTGACTAGTCACAGACTGTTGGAAAATAATGATCAAAGATTTTCCAATGATTTTTTCTTTAAATTTAAACAAATTTGAACCAATTTCAACCAATTTCAACCTGTCTGAATCACTTGAATTGATTGATTACCAAAATGGAAGGGTTATGGGTGCATTGATTTAAGTGCGATTATTCTTTTTGACATTAAAATGTAATTGGTAATGTTGCAATAATTTGAAAGTTTTTTGAAACAGGTATTAATCTCTTTATATTTCCTGTAATTTTTTTCACTTGAAAACTGAAAGTTTAAAAGGGGTTCTAGCTTAAATTTCAGCGAATTTGGTTATACATTTGCATGCCTAAAGGAATAGCACACATTTATGTGTAAAGACTCTTTTTTGCGTTAATTCCCAATTAAAATTATTTGTGCTCAGGGCAAACAAGTTCACAACTAAAAAATGTAAAATTTGGAATAGAGGCCTCTTTATCAAAATCCTTTGATTTTTTAAAACTAGTTTGCAATGATTGACATTCTCATTTTTTAACATGAAAAATTTCACTTGAAGTTTGAGTCATATAAACATTTAAAACGATATTAATGTAGGCCACAAATAAACTACCTAAATTCATAATTTATAGTTTATATTACACTTCATTGTCTTAATCAACTTTCATGTTTTTTTTTTTAAAATAAATATTTGAGAGTAAATCTTCGAAAATATTTGAGTTGCTACATTAAGAAATTTACAAAGCAGTAATTGAGCGTAATTTAATAGTGCACTTAACTTTTAAAAAATACAACATTAAAATAAATAACAATTCATATAAAAAACGTGATTTTTTTTAACATCTGGTCTTTTCTGTTATTGCTGAAAAAAATACAAATACATCACGAAGGAGACATTCGTGAACAAATATTTGTTTATAAATAAATAAAACCCAGCAATAAATCAAACTTTCTAAATTTCATAAAGTTACCTAAGAGACTTAATTAGAAAGAATGAAAATAATAATTATAAATTTTCCATTTTCTTTTGTGTCCGAAGTTCTTCGTCATTATGGTTATGCCTAGCATTACCACAGCACCTTTTTTTTCTTTTAAAGTTGAGGAAATTTCATAACATCGTTTTTTGTTTACGTTTTGAAATCAGAAGTTTTTTTTTCAAAGATCCAATAAACAAATTTTTATTTTATGTTTTTGGAATGGTTTTAAGTAAGTATTTGAAAACAAACAAAAACCCAATTATGATAATTTTGTTTATTGGACCTTTTCAAAAAAAAAAAAAAAAAATCCAGAAACCGTCTTCAGAAAATGTTGTTCTAATTTGTGTTAAAACATGTTTTCATAAAATTTGTTCATCTCTTTGAAAAAAAATAATTGTGGAGCCTATAAATATGTTTTATCATTATAGAATTATTTGGCTTGTTGTTTGTTGTTCATGATATTTTCATAAAATTTGGAAATGTTTTTAACATCAAATTGTGCAAAAAATAGAAATAGGAAATAGGAAAAGAAATCGATACTATATGGGTAATTCTCTGCCAACTCACACAGCAGTTGCCCCGACCCCTCTTCGATTTGCGTGAAACTTTGTCCTAAGGGGTAACTTTTGTCCCTGATCACGAATCCGAGGTCCGTTTTTTGATATCTCGTGACGGAGGGGCGGTACGACCCCTTCCATTTTTGCACATGCGAAAAAAGAGGTGTTTTTCAATAATTTGCAGCCTGAAACGGTGATGAGATAGAAATTTGGTATCAAAGGGACTTTTATGTAAAATTAGACGCCCGATTTGATGGCGTACTCAGAATTCCGAAAAAACGTATTTTTCATCGAAAAAAACACTAAAAAAGTTTTAAAAATTCTCCCATTTTCCGTTACTCGACTGTAAAAAATTTTGGAACATGTCATTTTATGGGAAATTTAATGTACTTTTCGAATCTACATTGTCCCAGAAGGGTCATTTTTTCATTTAGAACAAAATTTTTCATTTTAAAATTTCGTGTTTTTTCTAACTTTGCAGGGTTATTTTTTAGAGTGTAACAATGTTCTACAAAGTTGTAGAGCAGACAATTACAAAAATTTTGATATACATACATAAGGGGTTTGCTTATAAACATCACAAATTATCACGATTTTACGAAAAAAAGTTTTAAAAAAGTTGGTCGTCATCGATCATGGCCGTTCATGGTCACCCGCGACAGACACGGACGACGAAACAAAGAGAAACGCAAAAAGTAACTTTTTCAAAACTTTTTTTCTTAAAATCGCGATAACTTGTGATGTTTATAAGCAAACCCCTTATGTCTATATATCAAATTTTTTGTAATTGTCTGCTCTACAACTTTGTAGAACATTGTTACACTCTAAAAAATAACCCTGCAAAGTTAGAAAAAACACGAAATTTTAAAATGAAAAATTTTGTTCTAAATGAAAAAATGACCCTTCTGGGACAATGTAGATTCGAAAAGTACATTAAATTTCCCATAAAATGACATGTTCCAAAATTTTTTACAGTCGAGTAACGGAAAATGGGAGAATTTTTAAAACTTTTTTAGTGTTTTTTTCGATGAAAAATACGTTTTTTCGGAATTCTGAGTACGCCATCAAATCGGGCGTCTAATTTTACATAAAAGTCCCTTTGACACCAAATTTCTATCTCATCACCGTTTCAGGCTGCAAATTATTGAAAAACACCTCTTTTTTCGCATGTTCAAAAATGGAAGGGGTCGTACCGCCCCTCCGTCACGAGATATCAAAAAACGGACCTCGGATTCGTGATCAGGGACAAAAGTTACCCCTTAGGACAAAGTTTCACGCAAATCGAAGAGGGGTCGGGGCAACTTTTCCCGATTTCGTGTGAGTTGGTAGAGAATTACCCATATAAAAAAACTCACCAAATCAAACTTTGATTGCAAATTCCATTTTAAATCAAACAATGATATTTTAAAGAAAAATTTAGTTAACTGGTGATAATTTTGAAAAATCATTATTTTCCCAAAAAAAAAAACCAGAATAAGGTTAAAACCAATCCGTACACTTCATGTAAAAAACGTTACTTAATCCACCTTTAGGTAGTTGGTGCCTTCCTTGCATTTATAAAAGTGAATACCCTACACAGCCTCAAAAAAGTGTAAAAATAACACTTATTTTTATCAAAATATCTGAGATCCGGCCTAAAAAAAGTGTATATATCACTAAAGTACTTATAACTTTTGATAGGGTTGTCAGATCCTCAATCTCTTGGGCTTATTGGAAAGGTCTTTTGATTACCTATCCAACGATGGATCGCATGATAGATCCGGACAGCTTTTTCATCAAAATATTTGAGATCCGGCCTCAAAAAAGTGTATAAATGACACTTAAGTGCTCATAATTTTTGATGGGGTAGTCAGATCTTCAATCTTTTGAATGCATTGGAAAGGTCTTTTAAATACCTTTCTAACAATATGTAGCATGACGTGGTTTCTTACAAAAACCACCCTTTATACAATCTTTAGAAGTTTAGCTTAAATCGTTTTTTTAGCATAACTTTTGAAGTACTTCATTAAACTTCAGAATATTAACTAGGGTCTTGTGGGACCCCAAGACGGATCGAATGAGACCAAAACGGTCCAACTCGGTTAAGCCAGTCCAGAGATAATCGTGTGCATATTTTTAGGTGCACGGACTCACATCCAGACACACACACAGACATTTGTTCAGAATTTGATTCTGAGTCGATATGTATACGTGAAGGTGGGTCTACGAGGTCGAATAAAGAAGTTCATTTTTCGAGTGATTTTATAGCCTTTCCTCATTGAGGTGCAAAAAATGCATTTTTGGTCTATTAAAAATATCAAAAAATAAATGCAATCGAATGGGGAGTTTCGGATAGTCGAATCACGATTTTTTTAATTGTCTAATTTTTGATTGCCACGCTTAAGTATGACCCCTGAAATACGCTAAAGTGATTCAAAATTATTGAATCCAATATGTCGGTGACATAATATTGGAAAAATGCATTTTATCATTTAACAGGCATTAAAAAATTCAAATTCTACTAAAATTGGGTCGCAGGACTCGGATTTGATGTTTAAAGCAAGGAAAAGAAAATTAAAAAAATAAAATAAAATGTAAACTTGAGATCTTTAATTTGAACACAAATCAAGTCCAATTTTAAGTATTTCATAATTGTTGATTCCTAGTAAAATTTTCAGTTTCAAAATCCAAATATTAATAAAGCAAATTTTAAGGAAAGACTTTCAAAACAATAGTTCTAAACAGAATTTTTTTTCTAATTTATTCATTTGTAGATCAGCTGAGAGAAAACATAAATCTTAATCTCATTGGGAGCCATTCTCTCCTCTCACTCAACTCTCTAGTAACTCTTTTGCTGTTTTGTTTTGATCGAAAAACGGCATGTTTTGATGGAAAACTCCCAATTTAAATGGAGAGCAATTTAGTTTATTTCTCTCGCTCTTTTTTACGCCAACTTTTCTCATTCTCTTTTTTTTTCTCACACTCCGAACAGTTGCAACTCGTGATCATCACCCAAAGCAAGAGCTCTATTCTGGGTGCATCACACTTTAGGTCTGGGGGTTTGCGTTTATTGCTTTATTTTCTTTATTTAATTTATTATATTTATGGAAACGGTTTTCGCCGTACACGCTCACACACTGCCACACTTCATGGTGGATGGGATGTCTATTTTTGTGTAGATTTGCCTCCTACCTCTCAACAGCAGCTTAGAGTTTGAGTGTTGTACTAATATGAGACTTGTCGTTTTTTTCTGAGATTTTTCTTGAGAGAGATAGTTGTCAGGTTTTTTGGTTGAATTTTGATAAGGTTATCTTCGCTGATAGTTCTTACATGATTTACTACGTTTCGACAGTAAGGGTTTTCAAGGTTTCTAGTTAGAATTCCATTGTTCAATGTAATTTAGATTTCGTTGACCCGGAATCTACCAGCCATGTGGTGCTAGAACGCGAACCTACGAAGCCATGACTAACTTCGCAGGAATATAAATTAAATTAATATTTTTCCACAGCTGTAAAACGTCAAGAAGACGTCTCGCCGTCGAGGGAATAAGGGAAGTGAGGAAGAAATAATGACCACATTACGTAACGCCACGTGAGCTAATAGCTTACTTGTGAGTGATGTTTGTCCTATAAGAACAGAAAAACTGCCTAGATAATTGCGGAATTGTTGGATGCTTAAATCGTGGTCTTTGTTTCTAAATTTTCGCACTTTTGCAGAATTTTCCAGTCTTCGTCACAAATTGAGCCGTCACGACCACCACTCAGGTGGTTCTCTTTGTCTTTTGTCACAAGTGTCACCTTGTTGTCTTCATTGTTGGATATACTATTTTTGTACTCCGTACCTACCTTGTCTTCAAACGAACCTAGAACGTGACTATCGGCCATTTTTTACGTTTTAGTGCGCGGTTCGGTGGGGCCTTATCAGGCCTGTCAAATTTACCACATTGTCACGTCCCACGACGACCGAGATAGAGATGAAGTGTCACATGCTTACCACGTCTGGACCGATTTGAGGCCCCCACAGAACATCGGAGTAGTTTCTGCTGGAGGCAAGTCAAGTGATGAATTTTTCATCAGACCACGAAGAGATAACCAGATTTGATCTGCCCTGGCGGAGAAGGAAATTAAATTGTGTAGCCTTTCCCTATGCTTGACTAAAATGATGGTAAATAGAGGCTGGTGGCTTCAGTGGTGGAATATGAAATTTTCAGAGTTCGCTTGGAAATAAATTATTCAACGGAAGGCATCATAAGCAATTTGATGCTGGGAAGAATGAGCTTATGGAGAGAACAATTGGGGAAAGTTGGCAGATAGTGTGGGCTGTGTGGACCCCGGAGATAATGGGGCGCATCTAAAATATTAACTTCTCAATGTGGCAGGTTCAAAAATGCTATGATGCTATGAATGTCTGTATAAAGGGTGGATGCATAATAAATCTCGAAAAATTTGCTTGCTATCAAATCAAGACATTCATTTGAGATTAGTTCTATTTAGTCCATGAAAACAAGACCAGTGCACTCAAGGGTCTATTTTTAACAACTCAATTTAAATAACAAAATTGAACATCAAAATTTTTATGATGTCAATCTAAAATTTTACAATCTTATGCCAATCCTTTTTGCTTGTGACTAAATATTAAGAAGTGTATTCCATATCTTCAATTCAATATTTACTTGACTAAAAAAATAATTCAATTAAAATATTTAAACAAACTCAATGAAAAAAGCTGTTTCACCATTTTTACATACATTTAAAAAATAAAAATAATAACAATAATTTGAGATATAAAATTACGTTCCCCAACATGTAGCAACGCTCGAAAAATAAATCTTGAAATAAATAATAAGAATTTGATTTGCACGCCAAAAAATTTTGAAACTTTATTTTGCATAAAACCTACTCTGCAACTTTCATAATATATTGCCTGATTCGTGTTGTCATATTATTTTCAAGATTTATTAATTTTTCAACAAAAAAAAATCATTATTTGTACTTTCAATGATGAACTTTTTTATTTAACATTCCATTCATAAACGTCAAGAGACCTTCAGGAAAAAATAACAAAAAGCTACTCAAAAAATTATATTTCGTGTCATGAAAATGCAAATATAAATTGTTGGCATAAATTAGCCAGAGCCGTGAAGTAAATGCATTACTTGGCATTTCCGATTACACACGAAAACGTGAATTAATTGACCATGTGTGCATTTGGTCGTGAATAATGTTCATGATTTCATGAATAACAATTCAACAATTCAACAAAGATAAAATAAGTATCCAGCCTGATTGGCTCATGACTTCATGAAAAAGCTCATGAAATCGTGAATATTTATTCACAACTCGTGCATAAAAGTCATGAACTCCACAAGAATTCAAATAATAATATTCATGATTTGATGACCACAACTCATGAAATCATGTATCTAATGGGTTTGGGAAATTTCGCATAAAGTCGAAAATCGATTTGGCGAAAAAAAATTCATCGCAAGAACATTCCAGCAAATGGAAAGTTGAACATTTTAAAAATGTTCGATTATTTCGTGAGTTTAGGTCCTTTTAAACATAAACAGTTTTGCGTTTTTTTAAAATGTTTTTATTAATTTCTATGAGTTTTGTTTCATTATTTTCAACAAGAGCAGTTATTTGAAAATAAATTGGATTGAAAAAAATCTTTGGAGGTTTATTTTTTTCAAACTTGAGCAGTTTTGAAGAAAAATGCATTTTTTAAATATTTCAATGGCAGTTTTTGAGGTTAGATAAAAAAATAATGTTTTTTTTTCATTTTGATGAACATAAGCAGAAATTTGTGATTGATTTTTTTAATTCAAAACTGTGAATGTTGATCTTTCGAAAAAATGGTTGCTTATGCTTTTTTAACGAGACCAGTTCTTTGGAAATACCTTGGATTTCAAAAAAATAATTTCTGTGAGTTTTGAATTGTATCAAGCATAAACCATTTTACAAAATAATATACGTACAGTAATTTGCAAACATATTTTTAGCAACAAATAAATTATGGGTATTTGCATTCAATGCAATATGACGGATTCATCGAAAATGAGTTGATCTTTCGAAAAAATGCTATTTGCTTTTACATTCTTTCAAACAAGGCCTAGTTACAAACAAACAGGCTTTACAAAACAAAATTTCTATTAGTTTTTGCATTCTTTAAAACATGAACAGTTCTTTAAATTTTATTAAGAGATGGAATTGATTTTTTCAATGACCAGTTGCATGAGATACTTGAAATACATTTTTAAATAGTAATTTCAAATTACTTTTGTGAGTTTTGAACATGACTAGTTACTTGGAGTAAAATTTAAAGTATTTTTAGAGTAAAAATATTTTGTGAGTTTTTGTACATTTTTTTTATCATTGGCAGGTACTTAATAAATCTGGAGTTTTTTTTTTGAAAAGGTCCAATAAACCAAATTTTTAGTTTTTGCTTTTTGGGTGTTTTTTAATACATCTGACTCAAGGCGGTTTCAAAAACACCCAAAAAGCAAAAACTGGAAATTTGGTTTATTGGACCTTAAAAAAAAACTCCAGAAATGATTACAAGTTCTCTGCAAAAAAAAATAAAATGGATTTCAAGATTTAATTGCACCTTTTTCATCAATAAATTTTTTTGAGTTGGTTTGATGTGAAAATAATAATCTTTTTTAAATATTTTATATTTTGTTATTAAAGGAAAGCAGTTCAAACATATTTAAAAAAAACCTGTTATTTTTTTTATTAATTTTGTAGTTTTCTTCAACCTTACATAGGTACAATGCTTGTCCTATTATATTTAATGATGAGAATAAAACTAATGAAATCGAGAAATACATGCCATAAACATATGTTTGTATTGAAAACTGACATCCAAAAAAATCCAACAAAAGAGAATGAAAAATATTTGAATGAATCATTGCTGAAAACATTTCTCTAAAGAAATTCATAAACTTTACTATTGTTCAATGCATCCTGAAGCATTTTTTCAGATATAAAATAAACAAAAATAATTTTAGAGATTATGAAATATTACGATGCCCAAATTTGAAATAAGATATTATTTTTCCAGTATTGTTAAAAAACTAAAATATACTTTGGATTACCTTTTAAATTTGGTATGCATTTTTTTTATTAAATCCCTTCCTTACTTCAAACAATGATTTCTGGAGTTTTTTTTTTTTTAAAGGACCTTTATACCAAATATTATTTTTTTGCTTTTTGGGTGTTTTTAGAACCGCCTTGAGTCAGGGGCATTCAAAACACCCAAAAAGCAAAAAATGAAAATTTGTTTTATAGGACCTTTTAAAAAAAAACTCCAGATTTGTATTTCTTTATTATAGATGAACACTTTTATAAAGCTGAAATTTAACAGCTAAGTAATTCTTCGCCAACTCAGAAAAAACGTATTCTTTATAAAAAATATAATAAAAGTCTTAAAAATAGCAATTTTTCGTTACTCGACTGATCTAATCTTATTATCATCTAATTTTAGGGGAAATTTAATGTACTTTTCAAATCTGCAATAACCCAGAAGGGTCATATTTTCATTTAGAACAAAATGTTTCATTTTAAAATTTCGAGTTCGTCCGAGCGTCCAATTTTATATAAAAGTCCCTTTGACACCAAATTGAGATTGAAACAACTGTATGTTCCAAAGTGTTTATAAGTTATTAACATTTATAAAATTTTAAAATTAAAAAAACTAAAACCTTTCTCACGTATTTTATTCAACCTTTAAAAAAACTTCAAGTTGTGATGTTTGTCCTTTAAATTGAAAAATACATCAATGGTTGGTGACGATGATAATAACCGGGAAAAAAGAAGAAGAACCCTTCAAACAATAGTCACCCCACAACCACTGCCGCGTGCAAATATGGCGGAAGCCGGAAATGAAGACGGAGCTTCAATGCACAAACCACACACACGCACACACAAACTCTTTTCATACACAAACCCCGCGCAGACTACGGTGCCGCTAGGCCAGAAAACCATAAACAGACCACCGGAGCACGTGAGGTAATTGCACTCTCTTTCATTATTCCACCTGTCGTGAAGTTTATTGTTGTTGTTCTATAAAAAACGGTTAATTTTTGCAGGAATTCCTGGAAGAATCGAATAAAATTATTTCAAACTTTCGGCACTTCCAGTTATAGTTAACCTCGAAAATTACTACTTCCAGGAACTTAGAACCCCAAAAAAAAAAAAACATTCAAATACCCACTTGTCAGCCTGGAAGCCGTCAATTATTTCCCAATCAGCGCTAACCATCCGATTTGCGCGCCGCTTCTTCCGAAGAGAGACTTCTGCCTTTTGGACAGACAACAAGTGACGAACCCGCCGATTTCGTGATTGTCCAATTTGAGTGGCTACGTCCAAAACACACGCACGTTTCGAGATCTTGACTATCTTGATCTCGTACACACCACTCCTCTGCTGTGTGTGTATTGAGAGGAGTATTGACTCTGGTAATTCGCAAATCGTGCGCGGCTCAAACTCTTTGTACGGCGCAAATCAAAGAAAGAATCGAAAAATAATCGAACACGCACACACTTGAGCACAAGTTTGTTGTAGTGGCGGCGGCAAATTACGTCACAACATGGCGGCGGCGGCGGCGTCGCTGCGACAAGTTTTATAACTTGGCGGGTCTGGATCGAACCTTCGTCGTGCCGGTATAATTGATTACCCAGCCAAAAGGAAGGTGGTGGACTAGTCAACGTCGCGAGGGGTTATTCAACAGCTGGCGCAAAGGTTCACGTTTTAAGGTGGTTTGCGTGGTTTCGAGGCAGCAGCAGATGCAGCGATTACCATATCGGGAAGTGTATTTTTTTTATTGTTGTTGTTGTTGTTGCGAGTGACCTCCGCAGACGTCAGACCCGGGGATTGTTGGTGAAGGTCCGCACGATAATAGGAACCCTCAATGACGTGTGTGTGATTGTGATGGTAATCAATTTATTGTGGTACCTCCTCTTAGTGACACAATGACCAACATTCAAAGGGTACTGATGGCGAAAGGGTTGGTGGATGAGTCACGAAGTTGATACTTACCAGATGGTTGAAAAGTGGACGGCATTGGTGACGGATGCTGCGAAGATAATTTTGGTGGTACTCGGTTGGTGAGAAATTACCTTCTGAATTGCGGGAACCCTTCAAAAAGTGCCAAGGATGCGGTGAAAGGGTGTTGTGCTTACCTGAAGGAAATAAAAAGAAAATTATTTGTGATTAGTGACAGTGTCCATAAGTTTGTCCATATTTCTATACAAATTTGGCAGCTGTCCATACAAAAATGATGTATGAAAGTTCAAAAATCTGTACATTTTGAAGGAATTTTTTGATCGATTTTTTGTCTTCGACAAAGTTGAAGGTATGGATAAGGACTACACTGAAAAAAATTATATACTTTAAATTATACTTCAACTTCATTTTTCGATGTAAAATCGAATTGGCAATCGAAAATCACTTAAGTGAAATTTTGATAAAAAGCACCGTTATCTTGTTTTAGTCAGTTTTTTGAAAAGCTGAGAAAAAGCTCTTTATTTTGCTGTTTGTGTATGTACCAATTTTTAATACTTCCTACAAATTAAAAAAGTTAAAAATTAAAGTTTTATTTTGATATAAATTTAATAACAGTATGCTGACAAGGAAATCTTCAAACCTGTTCTTTGTTTTGTTTTATATGGCGCTGTAAATATTTTTGAAATTTTCGTCGTAATCTTTTCTCATTAATTTCTGACTGAATAAGTTAATTTTTCTTATTGTCAACAAATGCGTTTTTCGTGTAGTAAATCAACTTCATATTTTATTAGCCGACAAACAGACGTAAATCATTGATAATTTTTATTAAAAGTTGTATTCTCAAAATACATATTTTTTGAAGTGTAATTTTTGAATATATCAAAAATGTGGTCAAAATATTTCTTTAAAATATTATCAAAAGCTTATTTGAATTTGCAATCGAAAAGTACATTGATTTTTTTGAAAAAAATTATCGATTTTGAGTTAAAGTCACTTTAAAGTTATAATTTTCGGAAATCATACAATTTTTCGTTTGTTGGAAAATACTAAATTTCTTATAATTTTCCCTTTGCGACTAATAATTCAAAAACTATTTTTTTGCAATTCCGATGTCAACTTTTCCTGTCCTTCTGGAGAAACGAAACGGCCTACTTATTCCTACACACAAAAAAATATTTCCGAATGTTACATCATTTGTGATGTAAAACTGTTGTACGTCATTAAACATTTAAATTTAAAATCAATTTGATGTAAATTTGCAACATATTATACGTAAAAACATGATTTTACGTGTGATTCAACCGTTTACGTCGAATCTCAAGTTTACATCAACTGAGTTTACATGTGATTCATTTTTTCCGTGTCGAGTAAATTCACATATTTTTTTCTGTGTACCAAGAATAACAGAATGGAAAGTTAATACCTCTCTACACCAGTGCTGAAAAGTACTACTTTTCAGCACTGTAATGGGTGCTGAAAAGTTGAACTTTTCATCACTAGTATCGAAAAGTAACATTTTTCAATATTTTCTGGTTTGAACGGTGAATTTAATAAATACATGAATGTTTGACATAAAATTCCATTCTAGAAGCGTTTTTCGAAATGGCAAAAAATGTTGTAAGCAACTCGTTGCAAAACTTGATTTTTTCAGCACTCGTCGTATTTATTCAACTCGATAAACCTCGTTGGATAAATGTACGACTCGTGCTGAAAAAATCTTCTTTTTGCAACTTGTTACATAAACTACTAGTTCGATTTTCTATGTTAAAAATGAAAATTTTGTTAAATTTTCTGGTCTATTCAACTAACTAAATTTGAAGTATTATATAAGGAAAATTATCATCTTGTAGACCTTATAGTTATGATATAACCTTGAAGTTATGAAACATGTTGAGGTTCATTTGGACCCATTTTAAAATTAATTAAATATCTGAAAAAGTTTGTGCTAGTTGAAACTATTTTTTTTAAATAAATAATGATTTGTTTGCAACTGGATTCGTTTGAAACAAATGTATGATTTTACTTTTTCCTTTGTAATCCAAGTCGTGAAATTTAAAATTTATTTTCCTGACTCTGTTTTTGTTTTTTGAAAATGTGATTTGGTT
The DNA here is from genome assembly GCF_016801865.2 of Culex pipiens pallens. Taxonomy (NCBI): domain Eukaryota; kingdom Metazoa; phylum Arthropoda; class Insecta; order Diptera; family Culicidae; genus Culex; species Culex pipiens. The sequence goes on along the minus strand of NC_068938.1, from coordinate 182,744,030 downwards.
GTGACTTTTTTAGAGAAATAACAAAGATCAAACGGGTTGACTGGTTTTGACTGAGACAATTAATAGCAAGCCTATAACTTATTACTGCTTTATTTAAAATAAAAAAAAACATTTAATTTTACAAATATATAAAAAACTGTTCCATCTTAATATATTTTTAAAGATGCGATTATAATACAACGGTGTATTTAACAATCTCTGCAAAACATATATCTACAACAAAAAATACATGATTTCAACAATCTGCATATAAACCCTTTCTCTAGCAGCCTTAGTTATTGAACTGTTGAGATTATCTGAAAATTATCTCATTTTCAAATTAACGATTTTTTTGTTTGAACATGTTTTGAACAACTTGATTAATCTTTTCAATTTTCAATAAATAGCTTTGGAACCCGAAACTGGACGGAATGGAACAAATCAGGACAGATTTTACTCAGCCAAAGCTGAGAAAATCATATTTTTTTTTTATTTTGCTCAGAATGTGTTTCAGTCTAGGAGAAATATTCAAGAAGTTAATTTTTCGAGTGATTCCTTATAATGGTTCGTAAACCAAAAGTTCATTAAAAAAATAAAATTAAATTGTTTTCCGTTGAAAAATTGTCGTTAAATATTCATGAACATCTCAAATCTAAAACAAAATTTATCATATCTCAGAAATGGCACTAACGATAAAATGATATTTTTTTTCAATATAATCAACAAAATAATCAATTTGTACATTTAATTAAAATATTCCAATTTATTAAACCATCTTCCTAGTTTTTTTTCTCTTTGTTTAAGTAACTTTAAAGAAGGCTCAATTTGGTTAAAATAAATAATAGTTTATAAATATTGTTTTTAAGGACAATGTTAGTTATTATTAGCAATGCTTTTGAAACCCAAAACAATGGAGGTATTGATTTCCGACTAAGGCAAATACAAAATTTATTTAAAAATTTTGTCCCTCGGATCTAGTCAAATCTGGTAGAGCCCTTCAATTTTTAAGCAAAAGTTATGACAAAATGCTTTGTACATTATTACAATCAATTCTACAAGTTTGAAAATTTTAATTTTCAGCAATGATTATTTTATTTGCCTCTTGATTTTTTTAAAAGAATTATCAAAAAGGGAAGACAGACACTTTAATTAAAATTATCAATGGATTCAAATTTCAAGGCAATGAGAAATCAAAATAGTATGAATTTGATGCTTTTGGCGGCCAGAAACATATTGTTATGTTTCCGAATTGTAATGGATTGCTAATATTTTTTCCTCAAAATAAAAAAAAGCCTCTAATATCATTCCAAAAATGCCTGACGACAACTTCAAGCGTACACAGCCAACCAGGCCAGTATCTAATTTGCAATTTCACGGTCTTGCGCAAAATACGTGCTTATCGTTAGAGTGCGCTAATAAAGCGTAGCCTCCAAAAGTGTCATTTTGGTTGCCATCCATCAGACCTTCTCCACACGAGAGAAAGAATGAGAGTCTGCTTAAGGAAACGGCCAACAACTGCGAATACGGTGTTACATAATTTACGTTCAGAGCAGGTAATTGCGACCAGAGACTGGGTAATAAGCCGTGTCATATTTCGCGGCTCTTTACGGCTTCATCAAATGATTCGAACCCAGAATGACTAATTGAAGCGTTGGAAGTTGTAAGTTTTATTGTCAGGTAGCTGATCACCAGGTTTGTCCAGGAAGAATCCGGAGCACCAGCATTAAGCCATCACCAGCCTAGTTGGAGGTTGTTAATAGTTGCAAAATGCCTTCAATCTCTGTGGTCTGGTATGGAAGAGTGCAACATGGAATTAACCCCTTGTCGGGGCAGCATGGAAAGTTGGCCGATTGCATCGAGTTCGATGCAGCAGCAGCTGATCCGTTGCAATTCGATTTCGTTGCTTTCTTTATTATTATTGTACATGAGTGCGGTGCCTGGGCTGTCAATCGAACCGTTTCTGGTTTGCCCTGTAATCTACTTTCACTTTTGCGTCAAGCAGCCCCCCGACAACAACAACAGCAATTTCATTTGTCACAATTTTTGCCGCGTTTATTCGGTTGAATGCATAGCAAAACCAAAAAGTCAAACAGAAGTTATGATGGCGAATGACCGATAAACGACGTGGCGGATTTGTGGGAATGATTGATGGGACAGATTGTCCTGTCCGATTGAGATGAAGCTCAATGGATCAGAGCAAACTATTTTGACAGTTGACAGTTGACAATTGACAGATGATGTTGACAGAACAGCACTTGCACACTACACTTTTCACTAATTCACTAACACTTTTCACCTCAGATACATCAAATGATCCAAAGAGGGTCTTCAAGTTCTACGTCCGTACTTGAAAGATCATTCCCACAAAACACTGCAAAGCGACATCTTTCGGTCCAAAGTTGCAACACATTCACCACCGGCATCAATTGACAAGTAATTAAATCCTCACGCAGACTAGGTCACGCACAGACCTGCCTGCAAAACCAGTCACGTTAAGTCGGTTGCCATCGGAAGCTCGCAGAAATGTCAACGTGTGGTGATAAGCCGGCTTAAGCCCGCTCTCTGACGTTTTATGCAATGCGATCTGTGCTCTACTGTTTTGCCCGACGCTGTCGGGGCTTACGTCGTGCGTGCGATGAATATTTTAAGGCACTGTGTTTTTTTTTCGGGGGCCTTATGCTGATGCATAAATTATGGCGCGAACTATTATTTAATCGCGGCCTCGAAATATGGTTTCGCTAATAGACTGCCGCGACCTAATCTTGTTTAAGAAGATATGCGGCGGTGACATATTATCTAACCTCACTAAGGAAGATTAATTCGCAGTGGTCTTGGACGGGTCGATGGGAACTTTGGAGCCCGAAAATTGAGATTTACGAGGATTGGAAAACGTCATAAATAACGAAAACAAAAGGCTAAGTAGGAAAAAAATACTGTAATAAAATCGGACTGTGTGATACAAAATCAAACTGAGCGTGACGATTTCTGAGCGGGGTGGTCGTGGAGGGGGGTCACTTTGAAGTCGTTGGTCTTTTTTTTTCCGGAAAAGTGCACCGTCAAAGATTTAGTGGGCAGTTGAGCGAAAAAACGTGCCCCTTAATTTATATGGTTGACCTTTTTGGGGCCACTGGTAGGTGGAGGTTTTAATGGGCTGCGCCTTCAAGAAAGGAGGGAAATAAACTGTGGTCAAAGGGCATTGCATCGAGATGTAGAGAAGGTTTCTTTTGATGTTGAGATTGCAGGAAGCAGAAGTAATGGTTACAAAGTTGGATGTTGCCAAATAAATGCAAAAAGCAAAAGCTGAAATTTTCATTTCTTTTGTAACATTTTTTGTAAAATGTACCAAATCAGAGTGTATTTGTTTTTTTGTCATTTTTGTAATTTTTGTAATTTTTGTAATTTTTGTAATTTTTGTATTTTTTGTAATTTTTGAAATTTTTGTAATTTTTGTAATTTTTGTAATTTTTGTAATTTTTGTAATTTTTGTAATTTTTGTAATTTTTGTAATTTTTGTAATTTTTGTAATTTTTGTAATTTTTGTATTTTTTGTATTTTTTGTATTTTTTGTAATTTTTGTAATTTTTGTATTTTTTGTAATTTTTGTAATTTTTGTAATTTTTGTAATTTTTGTAATTTTTGTAATTTTTGTAATTTTTGTAATTTTTGTAATTTTTGTATTTTTTGTAATTTTTGTAATTTTTGTAATTTTTGTAATTTTTGTAATTTTTGTAATTTTTGTAATTTTTGTAATTTTTGTAATTTTTGTAATTTTTATATTTTTTGTAATTTTTTATATTTTTTGTCATTTTTGTCATTTTTGTCGTTTTTGTCATTTTTGTCATTTTTGTCATTTTTGTCATTTTTGTCATTTTTGTCATTTTTGTCATTTTTGTCATTTTTGTCATTGTTGTCATTTTTGTCATTGTTGTCATTTTTGTCTTGTTTGTCATTTTTGTCATTTTTGTCATTTTTGTCATTTTTGTCATTTTTGTCATTTTTGTCATTTTTGTCATTTTTGTCATTTTTGTCATTTTTGTAATTTTTGTCATTTTTGTCATTTTTGTCATTTTTGTCATTTTTGTCATTTTTGTCATTTTTGTCATTTTTGTCATTTTTGTCATTTTTGTCATTTTTGTCATTTTTGTCATTTTTGTGATTTTTGTGATTTTTGTGATTTTTGTGATTTTTGTCATTTTTGTCATTTTTGTCATTTTTGTCATTTTTGTCATTTTTGTCATTTTTGTCATTTTTGTCATTTTTTTTGTCATTTTTTGTCATTTTTGTCATTTTTGTCATTTTTGTCATTTTTGTCATTTTTGTCATTTTTGTCATTTTTGTCATTTTTGTCATTTTTGTCATTTTTGTCATTTTTCTCATTTTTGTCATTTTTGTCATTTTTGTCATTTTTGTCATTTTTGTCATTTTTGTCATTTTTTGTCATTTTTGTCATTTTTGTCATTTTTGTCATTTTTGTCATTTTTGTCATTTTTGTCATTTTTGTCATTTTTGTCATTTTTGTCATTTTTGTCATTTTTGTCATTTTTGTCATTTTTGTCATTTTTGTCATTTTTGTCATTTTTGTCATTTTTGTCATTTTTGTCATTTTTGTCATTTTTGTCATTTTTGTCATTTTTGTCATTTTTGTCATTTTTGTCATTTTTGTCATTTTTGTCATTTTTGTCATTTTTGTCATTTTTGTAATTTTTCCAGTTTTTTTTTAAATTGGAATTTTGCAGTTATTTATTATAGCTTTATATTTTTTCACCTTTGCTACAACTAGGCTGGTCTTATCGTTTTGCCCGTGTCGGTGTCAACGACCTCAGCGCAACTTGGCTGGTTACAACTAGAAGTTTGTGTCCATTCTCGCTCAAGAAACGCCTCGTCAAGCAACAATCTCAAACCCGCCTTCAGGGCCCCTTTTTGCGTCACGTTCAGACTATCTAAACGACTTCTGTAAGTCACCAGAGGTCACTTGTGCAAAGATCGTTTAGCCATGCACCACCGAACCAGCTTCTGAGGTAGTCGCCACCCCGCTCTAGGCGCCCTCCAAGATCTGGTTCTTGCATGGCTCTTGCGTCACGCAGTCGCAGACAAGTCGTTGCGCCACTTCCGTTCCATCCGAAGTCTCGGCGGAGGCACGCGCGCACCGTTTGGCCGCAATTTGGTCACCTCATTTGCGCAGAGTGTCGCGATTTGGGAGGAAGCGCCCCTGAATAATGTATGAGACTTTGTGGGGCGCGGTGATCTAAGAGATTTGCACATGCGTTTTATTTTGGGGGTTGCACTTGGCGTCAATTTGACGCCTTTTGTTTTGGGTGGAAGGAGGAACTTTTGGTTTTTCTTTTTGGGGTAATTGATTTGGATCAATTACTTGGTAGAGTTTTGCGTTGAGGCGGGGGCGTTTGATATAAATTGTACTGTTCGAGGTCGATAAGTTATCAGTTGTCATTAGCTGGCTCAACTTGGAACATTGTTTTGTAGAACAGCACAATTATGTTGTCTAAAGTGGTGAGTATTCTTGCTTTTGTGGAGTAGTTCAAGCCCTTTGATGGTTCTTTTTGCAGATCGTTTTGGCTTGCCTGGCAATTAGTAGTGCCACGGCAGAGCCTCAGCTGGAGCACCCGGCCCTGGCGTACGCTGCTGGAGCTCATCATCATCTCTTGGGAGGAGCTTACAGTCCAGACTTGTACGGCGTGGCGAGGTCACTGTCACCTCTTCAGTACGCATCCAGCTTGCCCGTTGCGTACGCAGCCCAACTGTTGAATCAGGACCCGTTCCATAGAACGCGAACCTTCGAGTCGGCCCCGCTGCACTACTCGGGCCAGTCCTATCCGGTAAGCTACGCCGCTGGTCCCCAAGCGTACGGTGGAGGTGGTGCTGGAGGCGTTCCCGCTTACCCGTCCCTGCCCCACCACCACCACGCCGCCGTGGAGTACCCTCCGCCGTATGCTACCGCCAGTTCCTACCATCAGGCCGGGCCCGCAATTCACCACACTCCCCAATACGCTTCGTACGCAGCCACTCCTGTACAGCACGCCGCCCCACTTCCACCATCCGTCCTGGGAGGATACACTAGCGCCGCCACCGGTCACCCCCATCATCCATCAGCCGTCGTCGCCGCACCCGGTGGAGCACCATCATTTCTATCATCCGCAGCCGGTGGCCACCCCCTTGCTGCATACGCCGCAGCCGCTGGCGCCTTCCAGCACCATCCCGGTAGTCCATCCGCTGCCGCTGCTTACCTCCAAGCCCTGGACGCCGCCGGAGGTATGGGACCCGGTGCCGGCGGCCGCCATCCTGCCGAGCAGTTCTACGCCGGCGCTCGCGGAGGTCCACTATCATATTCCGGCCAAATGGCGCAGGGTGCTGCGAGCGCGGAAGCTGCTCACCGGATGGCCGCTCAACTTTCTGCACTTATCGCGGCGCAGGGGTCCATGGGCGAAGCACGCGCGCAGGCTCGGTCGGATAGTGAGTAGGATCCGCTGGCTGGAGAAGTACATCTGGCGCAGCCACACCACCGTCAAGCACTATCACTAGGACTAGACTAAGCTCATACAAATATTTATTTTGAATTCATGCAATAAAGTTAAGCTAGTTATTGTTTACAGAAACAATTGGTCTGAACATTTGTTTATTACGCTTCCACGATTCGATGAACGCTAACGCTAATGCTAACGCTAATGCTAACGCTAATGCTAACGATTATGCTAACGCTAACTCTAACGCTAACGCTAACGCTAATGCTACCGCTCACGTTCATATTGAAGCATGCTCGTTACACAAGCTACCACTTTCAGGGACTTCTGATAAGCTTTTGAAGCTTATGTTGACCTTAATAAGAGCAAATTCTTTGAAAATGTTTGAAGAGTTTCCAGTCACGATTTTGTAGTAAAAGCGGTTGTTCAAAGTGGCTTCGTGAGAAACGAAATCTTTTTTCACACAATAATTGTATGGCACTACGACTTTGTCTAGTATAAATATAGTTTCGAATGGTTCTTGAAGCATCTCAAACATGTTGAAGTCATTCGTTACAATATCCGTCCTGCTCGCATTCTGCGAAGCAGCCGTCCCAACGGGTTGCGTCGAGATCCGCAGTAACCACAACAACCAGTACTTGGCTGTGAGCGACAATGAACACACTACCCACCGTCGGCACACCAAGACCACTTCGTACCCGCACTTGTGGACCATCCAGAAGGAGGGCGACCACTATCTGATCCGTGATCGCAAAACCCCGAACGAGCTGTACGCGGGAATCTACACCTACGACCGGGATCGCCGGTACGTGTTCACGTGGACGCAGGGAAATTCCATCGTGGAGGCACCGTGGGAGATTATCCCGATCGCGTATGGAAAGTACCTCATCCGGAGCAAGCACCTGCAGGAGTACCTCTACCCAGCGGATTATCCTTCCAAGGGGCACGTTTTTACTTGGCGCGTTAAGGGTCACAACGCACGTGAGGATGAACAGTTTCAGTGGTACATTACTGCGTGTTGATTGAACTGCAAATACAGCATTGTGAATTCGTATTTTTTTTAGATTTGAACTATTCCAAAATCTAATTGACCCTTGGTTGACCTCTTGAAGATCGTAACCGCATAAATGAAACCCCAATGACATTCAAAGGAGACCAATTCTTCACGAAACTCGGCACGGTTTTTAGTTGTATTCATTGATTTGAATGAAAATTTTTGGAGGGCTTCTCTATGACCAAAGATGGCATTTGGCAATGATAGATTCGTCTACACAAAAAAAAACTATTAAAATATTTAAAAAAAAAACTGTTTCTAGAGAACGGATTTCCTGATCGATTTGGTGCGTTTTCAGTTTTCAGTATTGATGAGGACTATGCAGAAAAAAAAACAGGCAAGCGAATAAAATATTTTTGGCGATTTTTTAATCAGGACGTTGCAAATATTTTTTGAAGTTTATGTTCGTTGGCTCCCTCGGCGGAAAAAATGTGATTTTACACGCGTCCAGTTGCTTTTCAATAATTAGTTTTTAAAATATCGAGGTACCCATGGAAATCTTTTTTCGCGAAAAAAAAACTTTTCGTGGGACTGTACATTGGTATTTCATGACAATTTGTTTTCAAAGGAGTTCAAACTTGCTAAATATGACTCTAAACGCAGGATGCATTTGAACTGGTTGATTAAACTTTAATTTTCATTGAAATTTAAAAGTTCTTCGAAAACAAATTTGCCCCCCGATTATTTAGGCCGTCTTTGAAAAATATTTGCAACGGCCTTAGTTTTTTTCACCAAAAAATCAATTTCACAAAATCCATATTTTTTTTATTTTTGAATTTTTTGATATGTTTAAGGGAACACAAAACTGCAACTTTTAAGTCGTAGCCACATGGAAAAAAAATCCCGCCGAGAAAAATACAAATTTCACCCAATTTGTTTTCTTCACTATATAATGTAAAAAAAAATTTGCAATCGCAAAGTATTTGTGAACTGAAAAATTCCAGTTTTTCTTTTTTTTAATGTTATGTCCATAGTTGTGCAATCTTGAACAAATATTTTTTTTTCAAAAATTAAGAAAATTTCCAATAAAATTGCCTAAGAGACGTTGAAGATTGGTTGCTCAAATACGGCGAATAAAATAAAAAACTAACTTAATCCACCTATGTGGTTGGTGCCTTCCTCACTTTTTACCAACATTTGGTGATATGATGGGTTTGGACACAAATTCCATCTATTTCTCAATAAAAATACACAAATGTCACTTAAGCGATCATAACTTGAGACAGGGTTGCCAGATCTTCAATGTTTTGGACTCATTGGAAAGGTCATTTGATTACCTAACCAACGATGGGTAGGATGATGGATCCGGACATAGTTTACATGCATTTAAGTGAGATCCGGCTTCAAAAAAGTACATAAATATCACTTAAGTGGTCATATCTCGAGACAGGGTTGCCAGATATTCAATGTTTTAGACTCATTGGAAAGGTCTTTTGACTACCTAACCAACGATGGGTTGGATGATTAATCCGGACATAGTTTACATACATTTAAGTGAGATCCGGCTTCAAAAAAGTACATAAATATCACTTAAGTAGTCATATCTCGAGGCAGGGTTGCCAGATCTTCAATGTTTTAAACTCATTGGAAAGGTCTTTTGACTACCTAACCAACGATGGGTCGGATGATGGATCCGGACATAGTTTACATGCATTTAAGTGAGATCCAGCTTCAAAAAAGTACATAAATATCACTTAAGTGGTCATATCTCGAGACAGGGTTGCCAGATCTTCAATGTTTTAGACTCATTGGAAAGGTCTTTTGACTACCTAACCAACGATGGGTAGGATGATGGATCCGGACATAGTTTACATGCATTTAAGTGAGATCCAGCTTCAAAAAAGTACATAAATATCACTTAAGTGGTCATAACTCGAGACAGGGTTGCCAGATCTTCAATGTTTTAGACTCATTGGAAAGGTCTTTTGACTACCTAACCAACGATGGGTCGGATGATGGATCCGGACATAGTTTAAATGCATATAAGTGAGATCCGGCTTCAAAAAAGTACATAAATATCACTTAAGTGGTCATAACTTGAGACAGGGTTGCCAGATCTTAAATAATTTGGACTCATCGAAAAGGTCATTTGATTACCTAACCAACGATGGGTCGGATGATGGATCCGGACATAGTTTACATGCATTTAAGTGAGATCCGGCTTCAAAAAAGTACATAATATCACTTAAGTGGTCATAACTTGAGACAGGGTTCCCAGATCTTCAATTTTTTAGACTCATTGGAAAGGTCTTTTGACTACCTAACCAACGATGGGTCGGATGATGGATCCGGACATAGTTGACATGCATTTAAGTGAGATCCGGCTTCAAAAAAGTACATAAATATCACTTAAGTGATCATAACTTGAGACAGGGTTGCCAGATCTTCAATGTTTTGGACTCATGTAAAAGGTCATTTGATTACCTAACCAACGATGGGTCGGATGATGGATCCGGACATAGTTTACATGCATTTAAGTGAGATCCGGCTTCAAAAAAGTACATAAATATCACTTAAGTGGTCATATCTCGAGACAGGGTTGCCAGATCTTCAATGTTTTAGACTCATTGGAAAGGTCTTTTGACTACCTAACCAACGATGGGTCGGATGATGGATCCGGACATAGTTTAAATGCATATAAGTGAGATCCGGCTTCAAAAAAGTACATAAATATCACTTAAGTGGTCATAACTTGAGACAGGGTTGCCAGATCTTCAATGTTTTGGACTCATTTAAAAGGTCATTTGATTACCTAACCAACGATGGGTCGGATGATGGATCCGGACATAGTTTACATGCATTTAAGTGAGATCCGGCTTCAAAAAAGTACATAAATATCACTTAAGTGGTCATATCTCGAGACAGGGTTGCCAGATCTTCAATGTTTTAGACTCATTTAAAAGGTCATTTGACTACCTAACCAACGATGGGTCGGATGATGGATCCGGACATAGTTTACATGCATTTAAGTGAGATCCGGCATCAAAATTCCAGCACCCGATTCGCAACTTTGACACTTTTTTATGCGTAACTTTTGAACTACTTATCGGATCTTCAAACAATTCAATAGTGCAGTATGGGGCACCAAACCGGACCAAATGCAACTTGTTTGACTCAAATCGGATCAGCCAGTGCCGCCAGCCAGTGGCAAGAATTTTGAGCACCAAGGGGAATACGCACACACATACACACACACACAGACATTTGTTCAGTTTTCGATTCTGAGTCGATAGGTATACATTAGGGTGGTCCAAATCCGGACTTTTTTGGGGCTACCCCCTGAAATCAAAGATTGACCCATCACTAGGCTAAATTCCAAATTTGAGCTCATTCTGACCACGGGAACCCCTCCCTCCAATCGCTTAAAGTTTGTATGGGAAAAATCGTCAAAATGTATGGAGAAAAGCAACTGTTTTACTTTTTTACCTGTGGAAGGCGCCATAATTATCCGATTCTTACCATTTCTCAAATGTAGAACCTTCATTAAATTTAGAACAACTTTCCCGAAGACACCATATTTTTAGGATTTTTTCCCGCGAAGTTATTAGCGCCCAAAACTGACCCTTTTTGCGCGGCCAGCTGTAAGGGGCTACCTAACAACGATGTTTATTTCCAATTCGTACACGCACGTGCTCTCTCTCAGGTTCAAACTCTCTCACGAGCTTGCTCGCCTGCCTGCCTGCCTGTTTACCTACAAGCGCGCGCTGTTTCTCTGCTTGGACTTTTGTCGTCGTCGTCGTTTTCGTTTGCTATCCGCTGCGCTGCGTTTCTGGCATGTTTATTATAATTTTCAACTAAAATAGCAGGATTGTTTTGAGATATATTTAGCATATAAATTCTTAAATTATGTCAAAAATAAAAATAAAACTGCGCTGAAAAAATAGTTTAAAGAAAAGACAGCTTAGGCTCAATTAAAAAAATACAGCAAATGTCATGAGAACAGGGTTTGTTTGATTTTCCAAGCATTACACGCAGTTTTTCGTATATGCTAAAGAAACATGATAATGATTCAATTATTTGAAAAAAAAATTTCAGGTAATACAAATGTTGTTCCTTTAGGTAGTTTGGTACTTTAGGTACTTTAGTACAAATCAGAACAAATCAAGGCAATTTTACAATTATTGCTGCAAATTTTCATTCATATTCTCTAAAATTATTTTTTTATTCTTTCTGGAAATTTCTTTCTGTGTTCCTAGACCACCTGCAACAAATATTGCAACTGTTTATCATTTTTTGTCAGTTTACCTGTAAATTTTTCGTTTCAGGAAACATCTCTTTCTGCACAATCGTTAACAACCTTCAGATCTTGCAGTTGCGGCCTTCCTTTAAGATACTCTTTTGGATTTAGTTTTTAAAAAAATCTAAAGAAAATTCTTTCCTTATTTATCTAAAAAAAACTTCATGGTATTTCTTGTAACAAAATCAGATAAATTAAAATCCAAAACGTTTGCAATTAGGTTTGGATCAGAACAGATGACGATTCATGGATGAACTAATTCATCAAATTTGTATTCTCTCTCACACGCTCTTATAATATGATATCTATTGTTGTGTTTTTTTTTCGTTTTGTTGTTCACACATTTGATTTTATATCTCAATACGCACCGACTATTTTTGTTGAAAATTATAATTAACATGCCAGGAACGCAGCGCAGCGGATATCAAACGAAAACGACGACGACGACAAAAGTCCAAGCAGAGAAACAGCGCGCTTGTAGGTAAACAGGCAGGCAGGCAGGCGAGCAAGCTCGTGAGAGAATTTGAACCTGAGAGAGAGCACGTGCGTGTACGAATTGGAAATAAACATCGTTGTTAGGTAGCCCCTTACAGCTGGCCGCGCAAAAATGGCCAGTTTTGGGGGCTAATAACTTCGCGGGAAAAAATCCTAAAAATATTGTGTCTTCGGGAAAGTTGTTCTAAATTTAATGAAGGTTCTACATTTGAGAAATGGTAAGAATCGGATAATTATGGCGCCTTCCACAGGTAAAAAAGTAAAACAGTTGCTTTTCTCCATACATTTTGACGATTTTTCCCATACAAACTTTAAGCGATTGGAGGGAGGGGTTCCCGTGGTCAGAATGAGCTCAAATTTGGAATTTAGCCTAGTGATGGGTCAATCTTTGATTTCAGGGGGTAGCCCCAAAAAAGTCCGGATTTGGACCACCCTAGTATACATGAATATAGGTCTACGAGCTGTTTTTCAAAAGTTACTTTTTCGAGCAGGATTATAGCCTTACCTCAGTGAGGAAGGCAAAAGAAACAAGCAAATTTGTGTTTTTTTAAATCTCATCCAAACCGCCTTTTAAATTCTAGTGCCAACATCTCAGAAACTAATGGTTATATTTTTATTATTTAAAACATTTTTGATCCGTTAGAAAAAAAAATATTTTAGAATTTTGGAATCAAGACTAACATTTTGAAAAGGTCAAATATTATGCCACATTGTCAACAAGTGACGTCGTCAACAAGACCGATATTAAACATAATTGAAACCTCAAAAAAACTTATTTTTTATTATTTTTCATAAACAAAATGCGAATTTCCCACAACCGGCTTAAAAAAATGCAACTTTTAATCGACAGAAAAGTTTTGTAATATTTTTTCGACTGGTTAGTACTGATTATTCATGTTCAATAATATGGAAAAAGTACTCTTAAAAACTTTGAAATCATTTTTAAAAGGAAAATAGTTTTTTGTAATCGGAGGGTACATAACACTTTTTTTTTGAATAAAAAAAATGTTTTTCAAGTTACAGCCACTTGAAGGTTAATGTCAGGTTGAAAATAGTTTTTTGTTAAAATATTGTTGATGCATGTCAGCTTATGAAAAGCTTAGTTTTTTAAATGGCTGAGAAAATTCTCTCTCAATTATCAAAATCTGGGCTAAAATTACATATTTTACTTAGCCCTTTTGAAATAATAATTTTAAAATTTTGAAAATAGCTCCATTCGAAAGATTTAGAAAAAATCACATGGATTTCAATTTTCAACATAATAATAATCAGGCAAATTCGAAAACACTTAGAAATTATTATTTATTCTGAGTTCATTGCGGATTTAAGTAATTTTAGCCCAACACTTAATTTAAAAAAAATCAAATCAAACCATCCACATTAACGACCCCCGGGTCTTTTGTGGTCTCTATTGCAAGTTTCTGCTCGAACCTAGGAGTCCGAAGGCTTGAATGGGGAGAGCACCTCTTTTTACTCCAAGGAACCTTCCACCCCAGTGTTTGAACTGACGACCTTTGGATTGCGAGTCCAACCGCCGCCAGCGATTCCACCGGAGTAGGCTTGGTTTGGTGTGTTGTTTGTACTTATGGCATGGAGACGACTCCTACACCTGGAATGACTTAACGGCCTAACAACCAAGGCCGGGGCCGACATTTTACTTCCTCATCCGATGGAAGGTTGCAGCAGATGGGAATCGAACCCAGAATCATCCGCTTACAAAGCGGACAGCGTAACCATTCGGCCACGCACTGCCACACAACACTTAATTTAAAAAAATGAAATCCATGTTATTTGTTTTCATTCTTTGGAATTTTCAAAGCTTAAAAATTAAAATAGTATTGAATTTTTCAGCTAGGTAGCTGAAAACACTTTTTTTTAGAAATTGTTTTTGAAATATTGTTAACTCATCAATCTTAAAACTTTTTGGAAAACAAAAGAGCAGCTGCTCTCCCCATAAAATTGATTTTGAAAATGCTCGCAGGTTTATTTTATCTATAAAATAGTGATCAATGTTTTTGGATATTTTTACTTTTCTACAAAGTTCTATGCTTTTTACAATTTATTTATTTATTTTATTTATTTATTTATAGCATCATTTAAAACTTATCATTCAAAAATTAAGTTTGAATTAATGTTAAGAGCATTGGAGTTCCCTAAGGATTGAACTAGATATCGAAATATCAAATTTGGTTCAGTTGATTATTATAACTTTCCAAAAATAATGGATAGTGATTCCTTTCAAAGACTAAACTTTTCACAATCAATTTTCAATTTTCAGCAGAGAATCATGAGACCCCAAAACGAATCGGATCGAATTTTCGTCCTGGATTGTTGTAATTGAGTTCTAAAAACGAAGTTGACTTTATAGCTGTCGGCCACTATTGCTAGGACCAACTACTACTGTCTTCCTTTTTATCTACAAGGACTTCGCCGCCCTGGGCTCCTAAGTGTTTGAGTACGGCACGGAGCGACGGCACCGGATACCCATATTTACACAAAGAATTTTAGAGCGCCCGCCGTGGGATTCGAACCAGCAACTTCTGGATTGTGAGTCCAGTGCGATTGATCCACACGGGCGGGACGTCAAGTTCTACTTAGCTCAATTCCCGAGTTGAGTTTAGTGAGTTTTGCCCAGGCACGATTTAGTTCTAATTTCAATATTGAGTATCAGTTTGTAATAAAATATCATGGCTCGTGAGTAACGATTTGATTTTTCATCAAAAAAGTTGTATGAACATCGCGTTTTTTTTAGTATAAATACGATCCCTAACAAAAAAGTTCCATAGGTTCGAAACAACACTTGGTACAACATTTCAAAATGGTTGACCCATTCGTAATGATAACTCTAACATCCTTGCTGCTCGCACTTTGCGAAGCACGCGTTCCCACGGGTTGCGTCATGATCAGAAGTAATTACAACAACAAATACCTGGCCATGGCCGGCAAACACAGCACAAATCGACGAAATACCAGGACACACTCGAATCCCACCCTGTGGTTTATTCAATTCAATTCAATTCGGTTTTATTGGTGAATAATCAAGATACAATGAGTTATTTTGAAGTGCAAAACAGAGTTTTGGAGTTCCTTACAGCTGTGTGTTGCATCATAATCCATTTAGGAACAATTATTTCTTTAACTAAGGCACTAGCAAGAGTAAGAAAAAACTATAAAAAAAAACTTACAGAAATTGCAAAGGAAAGGGGATAGAGGAAGAGAAAGCTTAATACTAGATCACAGAAAATTTATCCTTTGTAGACCCTGTGGTTTATCGAATTGGAGGGTGACCACTATCTGATCCGGGAGCACAAAACACCCAACGAACTGTACGCCGGGACTTACACTTACGACGCGGATCGACGCCACGTGTTGGTATGGACGCAAGGTAATCGTATCGTGGAGGCCCTGTGGGAGATCGAGCGACTGGAGAACGGAGCGTTCCTCATTCGGAGCAAACACCTGCAGGAACACATGTACGCCGCGGATTATCCTTCAAGTGACAAAGTTTTCACGTGGCGAATCAAGGACGCTAACGTACGTGGGAATGTAAAGTTCCAGTGGGTTTTCGACTTGTGTCCATTTAATGACTCTCTAATGTAATTATTACACAGTTAGTTGAAGTCGAAAGATAAAGTTAAAATTTTAATTCGTCACACTTGAAACAAACTTCATGTTGTTCCTGAGTAAGAAATGCCAAAACCTCTACCTCATCATCTGAAGATCGGCATCTTTGCAGCATCTTCAACCGGGTGATGCGACCTTCTGCCTTCTGTCACGACGACGTCTACCTTAATCATAGACTTTTGAACGGTTCAGCATTCTTCTCAACGCGCGCACAATCAGGTGCTAGATTTGGGTCAACCTTGGCCAACTAATGTCGGATAATCGGACGCCTGCACGTGTGATCTTCGATGGTTCAGGTGTACCAAGATGGCTCAGAGTGATACAGCAGGAGTTAACCAGCTTGAACTCGCGCCGTGAGTGTGTGGGTCAACAGGCTTAATTACGGGGCTCCAGCAGGTCTCCAACCAAGTCACGAGTCTTTTGTGGCGGGCAAAAAAGTGTTCCACAACAACGGAGCTAATCATCGGCGTAGGTTAAGTGGATCCGTTCCGTTACCACCACCGCCAGTCGAGAATTGTTAGAGGCCGTGATAAATGTGGTCTCCGCGTGCGGAGGAAGAAATCGTTAGTCGTTCCGAGCTGCGAGCGTCCATATTTGTAATGCAAGGTCGTCAAAATTGATTGGTCACTCCCCCGCAGCATTAGCTGAATCGGTGACAAACTGTCATAGTTGTTGGCCAATCGAATGCAATCAATATCGGACAAAATCGATGATCTTATAACAGAAGGTTGAATCACCACGAGGTTTCACAACCTTCAATTTAATCTTCAATTCAATTCGGTTTACGCACGTGCGCGAGATCCCTAACGACTCATCAAGCCCGCGCCGAAAATAGTGTCAGTTAATCTCCGGCCCCAGTTGTAATCATGACTCGCCGACGCGTTTAAAGTTGCGAAAAGGCAAACCAAAATTGGTCCAAATGAGCCGACAATCATCATTCGGGCCAGGATGAGTTATTTCATCGATGTGCGGAGATGAGAGAGGCATCTTTCACTTACGCTGGGACAAGTGAGGGTTCGGTTTTGGTGATCTACCTGGGAAGGTTTGTGGTGGCCAAAATGAGCTGGTAACCCTTGGCTTTCGGGATATTGATGAAATGTTAACAATTTTACCAGATTGAATGTTTTTTTTGGTTGAATTTCTTTAATTTAACTGATTTTTTTAAGTTCTTCGTTTGAAAAAAAAACTTAGTTTATGAAAAAGAAAAAAAAGTTTTTTATTCATTCATAGAGAATATGAATGTATGATCGACCAAAAAACGAAAAATAAGTTCAAACGGTTGAAAGACTTAAATGTGTTTTTTCATTGAACATATGTGTTTTATGGAAACAACAACTGAATCAATTTTGATTCGAAGCCAGCCGGTCAGAAAATCTTATTATTTTTAATGATCAAATAATGCATAGAAAATAAGCTACAAAAATATACAAAACAAAATAGAAAATTTTAAGAAATTGTTTTTTAGGATTTAAAATTCACAAATAAAAGTTTGAAGTCAGACTTTTTCTCAAATAACTATTAAAGGAATTGCTTATGTTCGAAAAAAAAACCTGAAAAATTTACAAAAATATTAGAAAAAAAAATCCCTGCAAATAAAAACTGACTATTCTTCAGAAAACTTTGTACAGCTCATATTCGAAATTATGAATCACCAACAAAGTATTATAAAAATGCATCTTTAAGCCACTTTTGAGCTTTTTTCTTTTGACCTTAAATGTATGGAACTAATGCCCCGCTTCTGAAATACTTTCATATTTTGTTTCGTTGCCGTTAACACAAGTAAAAAGTAGAACATTTGTGTTTACCAAACGAAAAGTTGTAGAATCAAATCGACGATAACTTATTTCAAATATCTTACTTAAAATTTACTTATTGAAACCAAATTCCTTTAAATTTTAAAGCTTTCATTAAGATGCAATTTTTTGATATGTAGTAAGTGCCGAAGTATAACAATTTAACAAAAAGAAATGATGTTTTCGAAAATACTCATTTTTTTTATAATTTTCAATATGGGAATCGAAATTTGGTATGCATTTATTATTTGTTGGTTTTTTTTTGTAAAATACTGATTTTTTTTTAAATTCGTATTTCATGAAAATATTTAAATTTTCATATTTCTCAAAATGGATAAAAAACGATAAAAAATAGTTGTTTGTTATTTTTTTACAAATTCCGTATTTCATGAAAATATTCACATTTTCCTAATTTTTAATATGAGTAGGTATAAGATCGTTAGATACCCATAATTCAAATTTTGAAAATTTTAGTATTTTCTTTTTAGCATTTTACAAAATAAACTCTTATAATGTGTAAATATAAATTTAAGTATTTTCATAAAATACGGTATTTTGTAACGTAACACAAAAAATAAAAATAAAACAAAAACTATAATAAAGTGAAAATGAATTCAAAATTTCGCATCGTTTGATACCCATATTAAACGTTATAAAAATTGCATTATTTTTTCATAAAAAACGTTATTTTGTGAAAACTTTAGTAATAATAAAAAGAACTTTCAATAAAGTGTAAAAGCACACGAAATTTTGAATCTTTTAACTCCCATATTGCAAATTATTTAAAAAAACATTTTTTAAGTACTTATACTTTGAAACTAACTACATTTTAAAAAATATTTTAGTGAAAGCTTCAAAAGTAAAACAGGATCAATTCAATTTTTACAGCTTTGATGAAATTGGTGATATTTTTGAAACCATAATTTAAATTTTCAATGTTAATCTTTTGTTAAACTTTCAAAATTTAATCCATACAAATATTCTAGAGTAAAGTCGAGCATTTGAAAAGGTCTTTATATCAATTCATGGAGTTGGTTCAATTTTTAAAGTTTGAAATTGTTTTTATGGTTTACATTTTTCTAATGTATTAAATTTTATTTGAGGTATTTGTTTCCCTCTCTTATTGAAGATTCGACGTTAAAAAATGATACAAATAAAAATTATACTTTTTTGAAAACTTGACTAAAAGAATGCAGGCCTAAACTTTTTCAATTTTTGAACTTCGGGACTATAGATCGGAAAAAGTGAAAAGCTAAAGAATGATTATTTTTGTGAATTCATTGATTAATATTGTTGCAAAAATTTTTCATCGTTAAAAACTGGTCTGAAAAATCAGATGGAAAAAACATTTTTTTTATAAACTTAAAAAAAACAATTTATTGAAAAATTATTTTATGATAATTTTGGATGCTATATTTCAAAAAAGTGTATTTTGTCCATTTTAGACTCGTTTTATTCCAACTATTTGAGGGTAGCAAATTCATGCAGAACAGGCAAAGTTTAAGCTACTTATTGAATAAATTTTTAATCGTTTTGAACTGATTTTTGTGTTTTTTGAGGCATTTTTAAAAGCTAAGTCGAAACTCTGTACTTTTAAGGATTATTGAGAATCAAGGGTTAATTACCCACAAATCATCCCGAACGCAATTTTAGTCTTCTAATTTCAGCTCTAGTAAAAGTTCAAATAATGAAGGTGCCAAACTATAATCCATGCATCATTGTGCGCAAATTTAATAAAACATACACGTGGTCATATATAGCGGATGGCGCAAACTAATGTGCTACACATTAGTTTTAGTCTTGGGTGGCCACCAAAACCCCTTCTGTTGTTTTCGAAAGTGGCAGATTAATTTTCTTACGAGACCTCCTTATTCGATACACTTACTCAGTGTCGTGCGCGGTACACTGAAGCAAAATGAAACTCCTTTTTCAACGATTTGATTTGGGTGATTTGGCGTTGAACCTTTACTACTGTGTTCAGCTGATTTAAACCGCGACTACTTTTGGTCGGTGTATGCAACATGAAAGCCCCAAAACTAATTTTCCGAGTAAAATTCAATTTACCGCATCAACAGGCTCGAGTTTTTCATATGATCACAATAGCGCGTCAAGTTACATATTAAAATCACTTATCGCACAAAGATAATCGACCTCTTAATCCAAGCTTAGTCTGCGTCGAACAAAATAAGCATTGTTTAGCAGAGTTTGCATCGCTCGCAACGAAAGCGATAGCGGTCGAAAACCAAAAAAAGAGTGCTATTAATTTTCACTTTTGCTTTTTTTTGCGCTGACTTTCAATTTTCCGACCTCCGAAGATTTGTTGTGCGTAGATTCGTTCGCTGTCCGTCTCTAAAGGGTGGTTGGGAAATTTGGCTGCGGGTGTTTTTGTTTTGGTTTCGAGTGTCGAAGCAGAGGTTGAGGGGCATTAGCATCGGCGTAGCATCTCTAACGAAATTACAAACAATTAAAAATCTAGACCATAACTCTTAGTGGGTGCGAAATACGCGGGGCGGCCTTTTGACACCAGCAACCTCTCTTTGGGAGTTGAGGCCGAGAATTGGTAAAGTTGAGGTTTCTTGGTTCAGGCTTGGGCGAGGGCGTGCCGGTCGCGACCTGAGTTTTGGAGTGAGTTTTGTGGTGGAAAAGTGATATGATGATGGACACTGCGTTGGGTTGAAGTGGTTATGATCACATTGAAACTTGAAGAACTTTCGTTAAAAGATCATGTAATTCACTCAACAAGGATTAATGTACCAGTGGAACTGCTCATCTCCCCGCACTTTATGATCCTTGACCCGCCAGGTAAACACCAGACCCTTGTTCGGATAATCCGCCGCGTACAGATACTCCTGCAGGTGGTTGCTCCGGATGAGGAACTTCCCGTTCGCGAGCCGCTCAATGTCCCATGGGGCTTCCTGGACGGCAGTCCCTTCGGTCCAGGTGAACACGAACCGCCGATCCCGATCGTAGGTGTAGGTTCCTGCGTACAGTTCGTGGGGCTTCCTGCGGTCCCAGATCAGATAGTGGTCGCCCTCCTTTTCGATGGTCCACAGGTGCGGGTGGTGGCTTGTCACGGTGTACTGCCGGTACTTGCTGTGCTGTTTGCTGCCCACGGCCAAGAACTGGTTGTTGTGGTTACTTTTGATCTCGACGCAACCCGTTGGCACGGCAGCGTTGGATGCTGCGGCCACGGTAGACAGTAGGATTACTAGAACGATTGTTGGTAGCATTTTTGGGTTGTTTTAATTTGAGAGCTCTGGCAGAACTATGACTTAAGTTCTTTTTTGCTCTTTATTTATAGTGCAGTAATGAACGAATATTATCTGAAAAATGACAGTTCGTGATCATATTTCTAGAGTTATTTGAAATTTATCGCATTTTGTTTCACGATTTTTGAATAAACTGTTTTCCTAGATATTTGGAAGTGCTATTGTTTTTAATAAGTCGTGCATGGTTTTTTTTTAATTTTCATAAAAATTCAATAATGTGAAGACAAAATAAGATTTTTGGTGATATTTAAGGTTCCAATTATCTCAAAATAGTCACCAAAATCTCACTGACAATAACCCATCACGAAGCTCGTTCTCACTGAGTCGTGAAGTTATACGCTTGAATGACACTTAATAGTACCATTCAGTCCAGCAGCAGCAGCAGTAGCAGCATAACACAGTAGGGCACTACTTGTGAGCCGCACAATGTCCAGTCCAGTAGCTTCAAATAACCAAAACAACCATCATTCAAAAAAGCGAGAAACAGCGAATCATGAATGAATGAAAGTGGAAAATTATAGTTGGTCTTCCCTCTCATTCCATGCTGAGTGCCACCTTACTGAACAATATGCCAAGCATCGTTGGACCCCTCGGCGCGATCCACTCAGTCGTCGAAATGGAAGTGAGTGAGTACGCGGTGCACACAAATTGACATCAATCAAAATGCGACTCTCCATTTGGGTCCAGCTTAATAGTGTAAATTATTCTCCTCCCTCCCCCACCTCAACTCTTCGGCAAGTAGATCACTTTAAAAGATCTCCGCGGGTGTTGGGGATCGTTTTGAATCATGCAACGAGAGCGAATTTTGAGCATTTTTAGACGCTTTGTTGATGTTTTAGAACTGAAATTTATTGTAAAAAGAAATTTAAAAAAAATGCTGTAAATAAAAAAATATTTTCCTTGTGCAAAATCTCTTGAAAACGCCTTGAAACCTATTAGATTTTTTGAGAGTGAGTTTTAATCTACACAGTTAAAAATTTTGTTAATTTGAAAGGCGTAAGATTTGTAGGTGTAATATAATCTCCTTTATGATGTAATATTTTTTCAATTTAGACTAAAAAAAGTGGCAAAATACTAGTGATGATTTTACACATTGTTGGAGGTAAAATTACACATTTTTTTCTGACATAAAAGATTTACCCATTTCCACACCCATAACGGTGTATCTTCACAACATTTGAATTATTTTAAAATGGTACATTTTACAACTACTTTTACCATGTTTTTTTGTATGTTTTTTTCTTCTAATTGTTTTACCATTACACAAAACTGTGTAAAAATTCTAATCATTAACAATCCATACATTTTTTTAAATGAATTTATTTTTCCGCGAAAAAGCAATGGCCTTCAAATATTCAACCCTCCCCCCCCCGCGCTTTTTCTCCATACAAAATTTCAACTTTTTGGAATGGAGCGTGGTTTTGTACCTTCATCGATTTTTATCATTTTACATAAATGTTAGAGATTGTTTCTGCCAAGTGCGTCTACGATGAGACAGTTGAATAACTCTGGCTGTAGACGTCAGATCGATCTCATAGTTTGAAAATTGTTAGAACACATTAAAACTAAGAAAATGCAACAAAAATCTCATTGAAACATGTTGATGAAAAAAAAACAAAAACCGTTGAAAGGTTAAAAACTAAAAGTGTCTACTATTTTTTTTGCAATTAAAAAAAAACAGGATTATTAGTCCACTTGTTATATCAATTCAATATTAAAAAGTTCAAGGCCAACTGAATATCTCTGTCTCTGTCCTATAAATTCATATCCGACATAAGTTTCTCACATATAAAAACCAAACTATGCGGGATTCATCCCTTTTTGTAGAACTTCCGAATGCTGCGCAATTTTTTTTTCAATAAAATCGCTGTATCTCGCCAATAGTTCATTTTAGTTTGAGGTTTACATTGATTATTGAGTAAAATTGTCTGGGGAACCCGATGGCGATAAAATAAAAAAAAATAAAAAATAATAAATTGGTTAATATTGTATTTTAATACCTAGGAGCGGCCGTGGCTGACTGGTTACGGTGTTCGCTTTCTAAGCGAATGGTCCTGGGTTCGATTCCCATCTGCTCCCAACGAGGAAGTATAGGAAATATTAATCTTGAAACACTGAACATGAACGAAAAATCAAAGTCGCCCGAGTCGGGGTTCGATCCCCCGTCCTTTGGATTGGTAAGCAAAAATGCTAACCACTAGGCCATCACGGCTTGGTGAGCGACGCCTGGAATTAGGAATACTGTTACTATCAAACTATATACGCGCTGGGTCCTTGTCCATTTGACAAGGGTTCGGAAGTTCTAAATAACGTTTGAACCCGATTGGCGCAAACGTTCTTCAGGGCGGGGCTTGTCGATAAAAGCTGAGGGACCTCGCGCTCGGCTAGCCAGCGTAGAAATGGGTCACCGAAGCTCGGCAGAGCTAACACCTTCCAAATGCCTATGCGAGTTATTTGTATGTATAGAATGAAGATCTATAAATACATGGAAACAACTCAATTTGTAAGAAGCGACCGCGTGGTCCCGTTTGGTTGGTTGCACACACACACACACATATTGTATTTTAATACCTGAAACGTTAAAATATAATATTATGGGTTAAAATATTATTTTTATCAAATTTCAGGACAACTTTCTATAAAATGCAACCTTTAGAAAATCTTTCTCTCAGATAGTTGCAATGTTATGATAAAAAGAAAAAAAAGTTTTTCTAGAAAATCATCAAAAAGAAGGCGGTGAAAAAAATAGAGGGATGGTCCAATCAGGACCAAACATGGGATTTCTGTTAACTATCGATAGATAAAGGTTCCCTCCAAGTTTAGTTCAAATCGATGAAGATCATCCATTTCAGTGCTGAAAAAGTTAAATTTTTAGCCCTTGTATCGGAAAGTATTATTTTTCGATTCTGATAGCTTTACTAAAAAGAGCAGGACGTTTCGTCGTTCAAGAATGACATAAAAATAAGCAGTTTTACGACGGAATTGCAAAATAGTTGTTCATGCAACAAGTTGAAAAAGAAGATTTTTTCAGCACGATTCGTACATAAATCCAATGAGGTTTACCGACTTGGATAAATACGACGAGTGTTGAAAAAATCAAGTTTTGCAACGAGTTCCGTACAACATTTTTTGAGTGGAATTATAAGTCAAATGTTCATGTATTTTTTCAATTAACCGTTTTAATAAAAAAAATGTTGAAAAGTATTATTTAACGAAACAAGTGCTGAAAAGTTTAACTTTTCAGTGCTGAATAGCATATATTTTCAGCATATATTTTGAAAAGTGTTACTATTCGATTTTGTTATTTTTGTACAGCAAAGTAGGCTTTTTCATCGTTCAAGAACGACAGGAATAGTAAGCAGTTTCACGACAGAATTGCAAAAAAATATCTTCAGGAGTTTAAAATTATTTCTAACTGTTTAAATGTCTTAAATATTTGATATTAAAACGATCAAAAAGAAATTGTTTATATTTAAAACCAAGAGGATATTTGTTTTGTAAAAATTGAAATAGAAAAAATGGTTATTTTTTTAAAGTGATTTTTTTTCCTGAATCGTTCTGACAGGGTTTTAAATATTTTGTTAGAATTTTTCTTGCCTAAATTTAATGAAGATTTTTTATGAACGAAATAATAGTTGATCACAGAGAAAGTTCCACAAATTTTGAGCCAAATAAAAATTACAAATAAAAAAAATATTCGTAGTCTCAGAATTAAAATTGCTATGGTGACATTCGGTCAGTAAGAATTGATCGTTACATTCTTATTTGGTGTATTTTTTTAAAGAGATTTTTCTTCTGTTTGATTGTCCTTGAAAGACATAATTTATATTAGAAGTGCAGAGTTTGAACTAAAAGAATAACTAATTTAAATAGAAAAACGTCAATGAAAAAGTGCCACAGAATCTGTGTTGCCCAAGCTTCTCAATGAAACTTAAGGTGTTTCTAATTTGTTTGCTCGCACACAACTACACCGCGGTTGGTAATGAACCCAAGCCTGTTCCACGAGCCCAGCTAATTCCTCCAAGATCAGTTGGATCGCTAAACACCTTAACTGCTCTAAACGCGCCGTCGTCGGCATGGTTATGCAAACACAAACACCAGCCGCCGCCACCGCCGACAGACTATTTCTCTAAATGGCGACAATTTTGCAATTGTTTGTGTGTGTGTCTGTGTGCTGTCGTCGCGATCAGCATGGGGGCCCTGAGGCTTCCCTATGGCCGCGGTGACCGCAGAACTGCCTCGGGGTGTTGCCGTTGATGACCGAGTCGGCACATTTTAGCAGTGTTGGGAAAATTTTGCTGAAAATTAAAAACTTTAAATATGTTAGAGTTTACTTGTTTTGTTAGCGATGCACATTTGGTAAAATTGTTTAACTTTAGGCTATTTCTTTCGTATTGTTCCAAATATCGTGAATTTAGTGAAAATTTCACAGTACTGCCTCAAACAATTCAAATGAGTGTTTTGAATGTAGCAAATTTGCCTGTACAAGCAGCTGCTGGCCGTATGTGTGTGGTCGTAAAATTAATTTTTATGCGCTGCGCACGATCACCACCGCATAAGGGAGTTTGGGCATGCTGGCTGAGGGGTTGAACCGCGGTTTGGCTCATTTTAAATGGATGCAGCCAGCGCGCCGTAGTTGCATAATTGCTACTCATTCATGTTCAGCGATTAGGGTGGTTTACTTAATTTTACCTTTTTTCAGGAACACATACTATTGAAAAATAATTTTGAAAATTGTAGATTTCTCTGTTCTAGCATCAGTAACAAAATCATCCAAAGTTTTAGGGTTTGAAACATTTTTAGCCAAAATTTATTTCTCATGGACCACCCTATTACACCCCCCACACTTCACCGCCAGCAATGTTAAGATGCTCCGAGTGTTTTGAGTGATAATGGCTTTCGGATGGCGTCGTTTTGTGGGTCATCCCCGGCGCGCTGAAGAGTGTGTGCATTGCCGATGTTGGGGTAGTCACTTTGGTAGGTCTCTGGGGTACGACGACGACGACGAAGGCGGCGTTATGGCTTTACGGTGATATCGTTTGAACGCATTTGTTTCTTTGGTTTGTGGGTTTCTAGGACCTGCCGGCCGAAAGCTTTTGAGAGAGCGGCATTTCGTTGACCTTTGTCAATTTGGGTGTGACCTGGTGGTTTTAAATTAAATCCTTTGATTTGATCAATCAACATATTTTTTATCGAAATCAATAAAATCAGAGAATTTTTAGGTGCACGATTTTAGAAAAACAAAAGCTCTTTTCAGTAAATCAAATTCAGTATACAATAGAAACGTGAGAAAAGTGTAATAAAGAGGTGATTTCTCCAGAAATTCGCTCACGATCTGAACAAAAATCGTACTATAAATGAGAACTAGTGCAGAGCTCAAAATTACTGTTCTACCAAAAGCTGCGCAAGATGGAACATCCTAAAATGATACAGACAATCTCTGCTGTAATCTTAATATCCACCTTGGCCGCAGCGTTCGACGTACCAACGGGTTGTGTCAAGTTCAGAAACGCAAAAAACGTTATGTTCATGGCGTTGAGCTCCTCCAAACATAGCACCTATCGTCAATACGTCAAAACAGGCTTCGTCGAGCACTTGTGGTTCATCGAAAAAGAAGACGATCACTACTTGATCTGGAGCCAGCAAACAGTAGGTCAACTGTACGCGGGAGTTTACACCTACGATTCATCGCGCCGGTACGCGTTCGTGTGGACGCAAGGAAACCGTATTGCGGAGGCCCCTTGGGAAATCATTCCCATTGACGACGAGAAGGTTCTCATCCGGAGCAAACACCTGCAAGAGTACCTGTACGCGGCGAGTCCTTTCTACTCGGACCGACTGTTTACCTGGCGGAACAAGAACTATGACGTACTGAAAGATCAGCAGTTTCATTGGTATATTTATTCTTGCTGATTGTGATAAATATAACTGGAGTTTTTTTTAAAGGTCCAATAAACCAAATTTTCAGTTTTTACCCCTAATTCAAGGCGGTTTCAAAAACACCCAAAAAGCTAAAACTGGAAATTTGGTTTATTGAACCTTTAAAAAATACTTCAGAAATTATTGGAAGTTCAATTTTCTCGATTCGCTAATAAAATCGAAAACTATGTAGTCTGCATTTTTTTTTTACAAAATGTACCGTTTTCAAGTTATAGCTACTTTTAGGTATACATTTTTGTTTTCTATTCGTTTTTTGGCATTTTAAAAAAACACTTTTTCAAATACTTTTTAAAAATCGGGTAATTAGTTACTGGGAGGCAGCCGCACACAGAATTCAAATCGAAGAAAATAATGATTTTTCTAAGTGTCACATCATAAGCCTATAATTTTGAACTGACAATATATCATAAACTATTGGTAAAGTTTTCTGAGTAAAGTAATAAACATTTTGCTAAAAAAAGGTTTAAAAAGATGTTTAATTTGGTTTAAACTATGAAATTAAGAAAATAATCTATTTGTAGACCTTTTCAAACGTAAAGCTTGATTTTAAACTTTTAAAATTATGTTTGTTGAAGTGATCAGAAAATTTCACAAATATTTAATCTTTCAACATTGAAAATTTAAATAATAATATTTTCTCAGGGCTATAGGAGTATAAAAAACGAAAAAAAAAATGAAAATTTAAACCCAAACGCAACAATTATTTAAAAACGGTACACCCAATCAACAAAAAAAATAAGCTAATTGTCGATTGCAAATTCAATTTTGCTTAATAAAATATGTTTTATGATTTTTCCACAAGGTTTTCGATACACCCAAAAAAAATCAAAAATTCCAATCACTTAAACCAGATTTAGCACCAACACGCCAAAATGTCTATTGAAGTCCCCTATAACATATAAAAAATCAAAAATAAAAAGTACGTTTTTGGTAAAAAAAAACTTTTAGTGATAAAAAGTTAATATTTTTTTCCGTGTACCTACTTTTTCGAAAATTCTTTATTTTTCAATACAGTTTTTAAAGTTAACATTAATTTGCAATTAAAAATCACTTAAATACAAATTTACAGCAGCGAATGATCAAGAAGGTTAGAGCTGCCAGAAATAAATTTATTAACAAAACAACTTTTTTTTTATAAATTGCAAAAAATAGTTTATAATCAAACAAGTCCAAATATTTGATATTTTTAGGAAATTGCTAACTTTGTTTCAAGTTTTTATCTCCCTCTTCAAAATTTTCACAAAAATTAGGGACAGAAAAGCCAAATTAAAGACTTTTGATAAAAACAAACTTGTTGAGTCAATTATTAATTATTCACAGTGCGCTGTGAAATGCTTAGTTATGCATTTCAAATTATATAAAGACTTTCAATCCTTTTTGCAAATATTGAATTTTGGAACTTAACTTCGGTAGAAAACGTAAAAGTACAAGAAAAAAATATTTTCATAAATTCATTGATATTTTAAAATATTTTGAAAACTGCAAAAATTTCGATAGTCATTTATTCCTCAAATTCATCAGTCATGGAGGGAGGACTTCAACCTAGAGTCGAGGGACAAAAATTTTAATTGAACTTGTAATAGCCTAATCAGCGAATGCGGATAAAATATTCTAAAAATATTCAAAAATATTATGAAGACTTTTTCATGGAAACCTAGAAAAAATAATAAATTCTATCAAAATTAAAATCTAAGCAGTTCAAATTTCAATCTTCTTGCAATGTGAAACTTTTCACTGCCGAGTTCTCATTGTGCTGAATCGTTTCACAACAGCTATAAGAGAGCTTTTATTCGAGCAGTGTGTCTTTGCTTAAAGTGGGAACAAAGTGAACACGCGAGCAAAAGCTTTTTTGGTAGAGAAATATTTCTGGTTCAATTTTTTTAATCGAGCAGTTTCAATAAAATCATTTAATTGATCGATTCAACAAGTTTGGGTTATCATGTTATCATACATTTTTTATGTAACTAAAAATATTTAAAATTCAGATTTTTGAAAAAAAATTAGGATTTCAAACTTTTCGTGCCAATATGTGTCTTGGATAAACAGATGAGAACAACCTTGCAGTGATGCCAGTTCTGCGGGCATCTTTAAAACTACTCGAAATTTAAAAGTTTAAATTCGAGCAAAATCCATAAATAGCCGCCTGATGGAATCGTTGAAAAATGTCATTCTCTAGTTCAAGCCGGCGTGTTGATCCAAGTGCAACAATGTTGCAGGGCTTTTTGCTGTTATAAATTATTTTTATAGCCCACTTTGCTGCGTTCTTCAATGTGGAGACCATGCGTTGGAGATGAGACTCCTCTTTTGGTGCTTATATTAAGAATTATTTAAATATTTGTCACAACATTGATCCCTCTACCCTTAATGCATCGCGCACATGGCATGGCAAAAGTTGGTGTCAAAGTGAAGTTACAACTTGTCTGGTGTAAGGCCCATGTCGCCTGCACCATGTTTGGCGAACTTGATTTGAAAAGTACCCTGCACGAAAACGGGGGTAAAACGATTTGCATGTTTTCTGGTGCCTTGTTTGATGTTTATTTCTCTCTCTCTCTTTTTGCTTTGTTTAATCTCGTGGGATTGGAATTGATTCGTTTTTTTCTGTGATTCAAATTTCTTGTTTTCACCTTTTCCAAAAAAAATATTTAAAATTTATTAATTTAATAAACATCATCAGCGCATAATTGGACAGCCACCCAAAATTTATCGATTGCACCGGTTCTTAAATTAATTATTTCTTCCCACCAAACACCAACCAACTGCCACGGGCTCGAATGTTACAGTGGCCAAAATGATTGATTAATCACACTTGAACGTCGCGCGACGAAGAGTTTGGATGGAGTGGCGTCGAACATGTGGATGATAGTTTGGTGGTGTGGCGTCGTTTGTTGATCAAATTAACATGATACGCGTGGCGAAGCTAGACGAAACCGCGGAGTAAACAACAGCAGAACACACCATCCAATCAGAACACATGTCTGGCGGGCGGTTGACGGGTTTCAGAGATAACAAGAAGTTAAATTGAGTCTTTGGAGTCTGTATTTTTTTATTTTTTTATTTGTGCATTCTTTTTTTTTTATTTTTTTTGAAATTTTTTTTTTGTATTTTTGTTTTTTTTTTGTATTTTTGTTTTTTTTTGTATTTTATGTATTTTTGTATTTTTGTATTTTTTGAATTTTTGTATTTTGGTTTTTTTTGAATTTTTGTATTTTTGTATTTTTGTATTTTTATATTTTTGTATTTTTGTATTTTTGTATTTTTGTATTTTTGTATTTTTGTATTTTTGTATTTTTGTATTTTTGTATTTTTGTATTTTTGTATTTTTGTATTTTTGTATTTTTGTATTTTTGTATTTTTGTATTTTTGTATTTTTGTATTTTTGTATTTTTGTATTTTTGTATTTTTGTATTTTTGTATTTTTGTATTTTTGTATTTTTGTATTTTTGTATTTTTGTATTTTTGTATTTTTGTATTTTTGTATTTTTGTATTTTTGTATTTTTGTATTTTTGTATTTTTGTATTTTTGTATTTTTGTATTTTTGTATTTTTGTATTTTTGTATTTTTGTATTTTTGTATTTTTGTATTTTTGTATTTTTGTATTTTTGTATTTTTGTATTTTTGTATTTTTGTATTTTTGTATTTTTGTATTTTTGTATTTTTGTATTTTTGTATTTTTGTATTTTTGTATTTTTGTATTTTTGTATTTTTGTATTTTTGTATTTTTGTATCTTTGTATTTCTGTATTTTTGTATTTTTGTATTTTTGTATTTTTGTATTTTTGTATTTTTGTATTTTTGTATTTTTGTATTTTTGTATTTTTGTATTTTTGTATTTTTGTATTTTTGTATTTTTGTATTTTTGTATTTTTGTATTTTTGTATTTTTGTATTTTTGTATTTTTGTATTTTTGTATTTTTGTATTTTTGTATTTTTGTATTTTTGTATTTTTGTATTTTTGTATTTTTGTATTTTTGTATTTTTGTATTTTTGTATTTTTGTATTTTTGTATTTTTGTATTTTTGTATTTTTGTATTTTTGTATTTTTGTATTTTTGTATTTTTGTATTTTTGTATTTTTGTATTTTTGTATTTTTGTATTTTTGTATTTTTGTATTTTTGTATTTTTGTATTTTTGTATTTTTGTATTTTTATATTTTTGTATTTTTGTATTTTGTATTTTTGTATTTTTGTATTTTTGTATTTTGGTTTTTTTGTATTTTTGTATTTTTGTATTTTTGTATTTTTGTATTTTTGTATTTTTGTATTTTTGTATTTTTGTATTTTTGTATTTTTGTATTTTTGTATTTTTGTATTTTTGTATTTTTGTATTTTTGTATTTTTGTATTTTTGTATTTTTGTATTTTTGTATTTTTGTATTTTTGTATTTTTGTATTTTTGTATTTTTGTATTTTTGTATTTTTGTATTTTTGTATTTTTGTATTTTTGTATTTTTGTATTTTTGTATTTTTGTATTTTTGTATTTTTGTATTTTTGTATTTTTGTATTTTTGTATTTTTGTATTTTTGTATTTTTGTATTTTTGTATTTTTGTATTTTTGTATTTTTGTATTTTTGTATTTTTGTATTTTTGTATTTTTGTATTTTTGTATTTTTGTATTTTTGTATTTTTGTATTTTTGTATTTTTGTATTTTTGTATTTTTGTATTTTTGTATTTTTGTATTTTTGTATTTTTGTATTTTTGTATTTTTGTATTTTTGTATTTTTGTATTTTTGTATTTTTGTATTTTTGTATTTTTGTATTTTTGTATTTTTGTATTTTTGTATTTTTGTATTTTTGTATTTTTGTATTTTTGTATTTTTGTATTTTTGTATTTTGTATTTTTGTATTTTTGTATTTTTGTATTTTTGTATTTTTGTATTTTTGTATTTTTGTATTTTTGTATTTTTGTATTTTTGTATTTTTGTATTTTTGTATTTTTGTATTTTTGTATTTTTGTATTTTTGTATTTTTGTATTTTTGTATTTTTGTATTTTTGTATTTTTGTATTTTTGTATTTTTGTATTTTTGTATTTTTGTATTTTTGTATTTTTGTATTTTTGTATTTTTGTATTTTTGTATTTTTGTATTTTTGTATTTTTGTATTTTTGTATTTTTGTATTTTTGTATTTTTGTATTTTTGTATTTTTGTATTTTTGTATTTTTGTATTTTTGTATTTTTGTATTTTTGTATTTTTGTATTTTTGTATTTTTGTATTTTTGTATTTTTGTATTTTTGTATTTTTGTATTTTTGTATTTTTGTATTTTTGTATTTTTGTATTTTTGTATTTTTGTATTTTTGTATTTTTGTATTTTTGTATTTTTGTATTTTTGTATTTTTGTATTTTTGTATTTTTGTATTTTTGTATTTTTGTATTTTTGTATTTTTGTATTTTTGTATTTTTGTATTTTTGTATTTTTGTATTTTTGTATTTTTGTATTTTTGTATTTTTGTATTTTTGTATTTTTGTATTTTTGTATTTTTGTATTTTTGTATTTTTGTATTTTTGTATTTTTTAGCTTTCCAGCACTGAAACGAGTCAAAATCTAACATTTCAGCAATGTTTTTTCGGTGATGATTTAATGATTTTAGCAATATTTTTAATTTTAATTTTTCAAAGATCTATTTATCTGTGAATCCCAAAACAAATCATTTAGTCAACTGTCTGATTGTGACCCCCCGTTCGTTGCGAGTCCCCCCGTTTGGCATTGGCCAGTTCAATCGATGGTCCCCTCAAACCATTCAACATCGAAGCAAAGTTTATTCAACGAGTTTCGCTGTATTTTTTCTTTTTATAGTTATGAAAAAAATCGCAACAGGATTGAGTCGCTGATAAAAATGGGCATTGTTGTAACGTTAATTGGACGCAATGTTCTGAATTATTCAAACGATTTTTTTTGCTCATTCAAAAGCAATGATTACAAATGACCGCTCATTAATGGCTCAATAAAATCGATACCGCATGAATAAATTTCTGCCTCTGAATGGTGTGTTCAGTGTGCAGGTTATGGGAAATTGTGGGAACCAATCGATTTATTGAGCTCTGCTACTCTCCACACATTATGACGGTCGTTTATTATGCTCGGCAATGGCAAACATACCGCACCAATTCTTCTTTTTCACGGTGTGTACAGAGCATAAAACACTCGCAGCACTGTTTGTGCAGTAGTGCACTGTGAGCAAAAGTTTTGAAAATTGTTAAATTTTTCTCAGTGTATTTGTTAAATTTCAATTCAATTTCAATTTTTATTTTAAATTTCTTGCTTTTTTGTGTGAATTAATGTTTGTTGTTGTAAATTTTTTCATTGTGATGATTGCTAAACTGTACCACAAGGTCACTTCACGACGACACCTCCCCCAAGAGTGTGAGTCTGTTGCTCATGGTGAGATGATTTAGTTCGGTGCGAGAAGAGAAAGGACCTCCAGCCGAGTGAGATGGTCCGAGTTAGGGTTGAGTGACCAATAGTAGGCTTCCTGTCAAAACTTGTTTGAAACTTCTTTAAATTAGAAATAATTAAAATCAAATTCAAAAACTTAAATAGAAAAAGTAATTTTCGTCAATACAATTAACACATTTATCTTAAACTAGTTCAAATGTCTCCTCATTCACCCTCAACCATGAGCCGTGCTGTTATGATCGAGAAAAAGTTAGTTCGAGGACGTGTGGAGGAAATGGGAAAAAGTAAACACGAATTGGGTAAATATTAATTTCCTTCCTCCCGCAAGTAAGAAGAGCCACTCTGAGGAGGACTTGGACCCGGTGTGGGTAGATTTGTAGTTCGTTAACCTGATGGCACTATAATCACACACTGATAAGAGGGAGTTTGGCCCTAGAGCGAGAAAGTGCTGGACTAGAATCAACAAGTAGGAGGAGATAGAGAAAGAAAATGTTACACGGAAATGATGGACGATATTTTGTTGGGGGATTTTCCATACAAAAGTTCCTAAAATTCGAGTTCAATCCTGAGATATTCAAGGGAAACCGAAAAAAATCCCATGCCTTTTTATCACTCTTCAAATGAAAGAAGTTTAAATCTTGTCGTGCTATCAGGACACACCCTGAACATTGCTGAAGTGCGACAAATTGCCAAAGGGATTTCCAATCAGAACGCGTTTGACACACGTACCTGCCCGACTACCGTAAACATGTTTAATGATTTAACTCGGGACTCCAGCAACCAACTTCAACCAAACATCGGGACAATGCACAGAATGGTCAACCAAACAAAACGTGTTTGTTATTGTTTACGTTGCGTGCTCTATTTTTTGTTTATTCATTGTCAAAACGCATTTTTCTCGGAACGTCAAAAAGCGACGTACGACAAGATAGCATGAAAACGTTCCCGCAAGTTATGATTTTCCTGAATTTATGCAAAATATGTGGCGAATAAGAAGAAACAAAATCCCAAACAAATGCATTCCAAGGAAAGAGGAGTTCTTTTTTTTCTCCAGTCATGGAGATTTCGCCGGCCGGTCAATGTCGATGATGATACTTATTTTTCATTCTCTCAAGTTCCTGCATTTTGTGTGTGTGTGTTTTTTTCTTGTTGTTGTTCCCATTGAGCTCAGCCGAGATTATTCAGTCGCATCAAGATCGAACGCGGGGAAGCCTCTTCTTTTTATGGCATTGAGAGATGCGCTTCTGGTGCGTATCTCAAGCTCTGCCACTCTCTTCAAGAGTGTTTGAAAGGAAAAGTTATTTCAAGAGGAGGTGGAAAAAAGTGGAGATTTAAAAGGCAACAGGTTTTGGCGCCATTCAGAGTTAGATATTTGACGTGATATGGGAATGCGATTAAATAGAACTTTCTTACTTGATTTAGTTATTTGAGTTTCAGCACCAACAATTTATTTGCAATTACCTGTAAAGAAAATACAAAAAACAAAAATTAAAATGCTGTCTTCCAACTATAATTCTAGATCAAATGTGATAAAAATCTCCAGCTAGCCCAAGAAAGCCTGAACCTTTAATGGATTGAATCGACCTTTTCGTCGTCGTCCCAAGTCAGCCCCACTTAACCTTCTCGCGGCGCTTCGTACCACACTGCTGGGGCTATGATTTACGACCTCTTCACACATACCCAGAAGGAAGAAGACCTTTGGCTTTGCGATTTCTCGAAGCAGACCTCATCGTCCGGGAAAATGGAGGCCTGAACCTGCACAGAAAAAAATAATGTAAATTTGGATGCTGTAATTTTGGAAGGTTAAATATTACCTCTTTTATGATGTAATTTTACCTCAATTTAGACTGAAAAAGCAACATTACACCAGAAAAGTGGTAAAATTACACATTTCCAGTGGTAAAATTACACCTTTTTTCTGACATAAAAGATGTACTCCTTCCCAGATGTAATATCACCATGTTTTTTTTCTGTGTGGATTAGAACGATCGATGGTGCGAAAAGTGAAGATTTATGGTCAATAAAACGTGGCCTTACTCACAGGGGAAGAATTTTGATTAATTTTGCTGTAATTTTTCCCTCCAGGTTTGCTTTTTGTTATGAAGTGCATCATTATGTGTCGGAATTTTCCACCTACGCGCAGTGAAAATTGCATTCAAATCTGAAGTCGTTGCACTTTTCAGAATGTTAATTTGCGTAATAAATTATCACTCACCAGTGAGAGAAAGAACCGCTCAACTTTACTGCAATTTTTTCCTTTTGTGGTTGCGGCAAAGAAGTCTCTTAAATCACCTAATAGCAACATAATTAGTAGCTACTTCTTTCTTCACCGGAGTAGCAGCGGTGTTCTGTAAACAAGGTGCGGTTTCCTCGCCAACTTCCTCAAAGTCATCTCTATCTCTCGCTCGTTTAAGGCCAGACTACGGTGAGCTAAATTACGTTTAAATGGGAAGTATGTTTTTGTGTTCCACTGACTTGGATAGTCTGTGCCGTTGATTCTCCTCAGTCAGTTATAGAGAGGGTGAAGAATTTGGCTGGTTTTGACTGGAGATGAATGGTACCGGGAATTGGGTTTAACTTTTTGGTGATGTTTATTTATGGGTTGCACTCAAGGGCGGTGGAATTTTATGAAATTGTCACAAAACATTTGAGGATTTTTTCAGTGCATCATGAAAAGCTTCTCTGGCTTTTGAAGAGGACAAAAAAATGAAGCCTCATTTATCTTACATAATTGAAGTGCTGCTCTTTCGCTTGACAAATGTGTTCAGAAATAGAACGCTTCTTCACGTTTCAAGTTGTTGGATAGTTAATTGGAGCGATTACTGTTACCTCCAGCACGAATGGATGTTTGTGTAGGAGTCACGGACAGGTGCCACGTGGCAGGGAGAATGATTACTTCAATATGTGAGCATGTGTTTACTTGACAAGAAGTATAATTGAGATTTTAATTTTTGGATTTTTCCAGCTGTTCAAATTAAATTGAATAAAAATATTTTTATTTAGCCCTATTAGGCCGTTGCAAATATTTTTCAATTCCTCATATCACCTCTTTGAAAATCGTTTAAAGAAATAATGTGTATATGTGTGCTTCCAATCGAAAACCTTCTCGCTGGCAACGAAATTATGGGAAAGTAACGAACTGTGTCTGTGACTGACTTCAATTTGTGCTCTTAAACCTTAAAGCCTTCTAACCAAATGTGATTTCATTTACCATAAATACATCCAGTTTTATCACCTCACCATCTCGATTTCATCACTTCCAAATCCCACCCCTCCAAGTCGCACTCCTTTAGCGGGTTAACCAAGTTAAACTGTATCCAATTTATTCCACTTTTCGCTGATTTGCGTCCACAAACAGTCGTTAGTCTCAATTTTGAGTCCGACTGCTGCTGCGGCCGCAGTTTACAGACTCCGGGGCACTCAATCAAGACAGAGTCTTGCCAGACATCACAAGAAGAGAGGAAAAGCAATGGGTTGTTGTGGCGGCGAAGAGCATAATCCGGTTTGCATATCGCACTTCAAACCAAAATTTATGTAAGTGCGTCCAGGCAACATAATCCGCGTGCGTTTTGCTTATATTGAGAGGATTGAAGACACGGAAAGAAATTTTTCTGTAAAATTCATGTTAGTCGTGTGATGAAATGAAAGGTTAAATTTTTCACAGTGCATATCAATTTTCTCACACAATATACAATTCCAAAATTGCTAAACAGCTTCTGGGCGCGTCGACTTGGCCAACAGGCAAAACTTCGTAAGCGTTAGCTCTCTATTAAGTAATTGAAACTTATAAATCCAGCTTGTTTCTTCCATGTGTGTGGGGTTTGTGTGATTGCACAGTCTAGTCTCGCACCAAGTCGGCATGTAATGAAATATAATTTAATCTTTCACGCGCCTCACCCTTTCTCACTGCTAACCAACAGAGGCTTGTTAGGAGATGATGAAAAACGAGCGGCTCGTGCTTTCTTCCTTGAGTTTATAAAATATCCAATAATCATACAGACAGACACACACACTTGCGCAGAATGCGCTCTTTGTTTGCCTAGCCGATTGCCGACTGCGGCAAATATTGCATAAAAAGAAGGTTTTTTTCCTACAGTGCATCCTTCTCGACAGTCCACCTGACTGGGAGTATTTGATGCACTGAGAAAAAATGCAAGAAGCTGCTGTTTAAAAATATTTTCTTGCAATTGAACTATTTTCTTGGAGTGCATCTTAACCAAAGATGGCGGTGAGATTAGTTGTATTTACTCTACTGATTTATTTGCCTCTTTAGTGCACTGCAAACGTTGCAGCAGTAGTGCAACGGTCCGAGTCCTAATAAAAGGCAAACAAAACTAGACTCGGGATTGATTCTGCGGAGAGTGCAGTCTAAGGGAAGTCTGTTTATTTACGGAATGTAATAATCCATAATTGAAAATGTTCTAACTAAAATGTTGGGCACAATACATTTTTTGTTTGATAATATTATTGCTGTATACAAATTACACTATCAACTATTTAATGTATTTTCATCTTTTAAAATCAAGTGGGTGATTTTTTTTTATAAAAACTGTTTGCTTTACAAATATAATTTAAGAATCAACATTTAAAAAAACTATTCATTCAGAATAGTTAGGGACCATGGTGTAGGGGTAAGCGTGATTGCCTCTCACTCAGTCGGCCTGGGTTCGATCCCAGAAGGTCCCGGTGGCAAATTTTGAGACGAGATTTGTCTGATCACGCCTTCCGTCGGATGGGGAAGTAAATGTTGGCCCCGGTCTAACCTAGAGGTTAGGTCGATAGCTCAGTCCAGGTGTAGGAGTCGTCTCCCTGGATCCTGTCCCGGTGGAGTCGCTGGTAGGCAGTTGGACTCACAATCCAAAGGTCGTCAGTTTGAATCCCGGGGTGGATGGAAGCTTAGGTGTAAAAAGAGGTTTGCAATTGCCTCAACAATCAAGCCTTCGGACACCTAGTTTCGAGTAGGAATCCCGAAATCGGGAACGCCAAGGCAATGCTGTAGAGCGAATAATTTGATTTTTGATTTTGATTTTTGATTTTGATTCATTCAGAACCCAACATTTGTACGACATAAACTGGGAAAACTATTTGCAAAAGCTTAGGGACCATCCATAAACCACGTGGACACCTTAGGGGGGGACCTTGATGATTGTCCTCGCCCCACACAGTTTTATTTGTATGGAAATTGTCCACGAGGAGGGGGGGGAGGAGATGTAAGATTTTCACAAAATTGTCCACGTGGTTAGTGGAGGAGGCAAAATAAAATCTGGAGTTTTTGCTTTTTGGGTGTTTTTAATACCCCTGACTCAAGGTGGTTTCAAATACACCCAAAAAGCAAAAACTGGAAATTTGGTTGATTGAACCTTTTGAAAAAAAAAAAAAAAAAAACTAAAGAAATCTTTTGTAACCTTTTTGATAGCAGTTTATGTCACACGTTACCTAAAAAAATGTTGTTAAAATTTTGAGTAGGAATTTTCGGTTAAACCTTTATTTCCTCATTTTGGTTTGGCGTTAACGTGTGTTGGGTGTCGAAAAGTTTTATTTTTCGTTACAAAACCTGAAAAGTTAACCTTTTCAGCACTCATATAGGTGCTATAGTGAACTTTTCATAACTGTTATATTTGTTGATGATAAGTAGGCCCAGAGTGGAAGGGGAAGAGTGTAAAAGGGGTTGGATTGTCGCACCATTTGCCGAGCCAAGTAGAAATGTTGCACTAGAGACCGCGAATAATTTGAATTTGAGAAATAATTCATTTTACAACTTCTGATCGAGATGGTGTCTTCGGCACTATTGTAAGAGATCTCGCTATTCACTTTTTTACACCAAAATTCAAATAGAAAAAAATTAACCATTTTGACAGACATGAAAAAGTATTTTCCAGTTGCAAATTCAATTTTATATCGAAAACTTAAGTCTAAACTTTTTGTTTGGCGAGGTATAATTTTCCATGAGCCGCTATTTTTTCAATAATTGATAACTTGGGCAAACCAATTTTGCCGTGTTGAAAAATAAACAAAAATATTTTATCTTACCTATTTTTACTATATTGGCGAAGACACCAGCCTGATTAGGAATTTCGTTCTCGAGATGCGGATTTTTGAATAAAACTGTTTTTATGACACCCCCGAAATTGTATGAAATTGAAATGGATGAATGGACTACTTTTAGTATAGGAAACATGAATGCCAAGTTTAAGCCAAATAAAAAAAATGCAGATTTTAATTGTTTACCGAAACCCTTCAAGATTTGCTTACAATACAAATTTAAACTACAGACCACCTATCAGTAAATGGCAAAGTTATTTGCATGATTTTTTATTTTCCAATAAATTTTGATTCTACATTTGAAAACGAGGCTTAAATTTAAAAATTCCTTAGGCTATTGCAAACTTAATTTCAAGTTTTTTTTCCTCTTAAAAAAATGTTTCAAAAAATCAGGAGAAAAATAAATATTGCTGAAATAGTAGTTTGTGCAACAAGTTGCAAAAAGAGGATTTTTTCAGCACGAGTCGTACATTTATCCAACGAGGTTCACCGAGTTGGATAAATACGAAGAGTGCTGAAAAATTCAAGTTTTGCAACGAGTTCCATACAACATTTTTTGCAATTCCATAAAAACACACACGGAGTGAAATTTTATGTAAAATTTTCATGTATTTTGTCAATAAATCGTTTAAATAAAAAAAAAAGTTGAAAAGTGTAACTTTTCGAAACAAGTGCTGAAAAGTGCAACTTATCAGCACCCATTTGAGAGCTGAAAAGTAGAACTTTTCAGCATTTATTTTGAAAAGTGTTGCTATTAGATTCTGTTATTTTTGGTACAGAAAAGTAGGCTATTTCGTCGTTCAAGAATGACAGGAAAAGTATGTAGTTTCACGACGGAATTGCAAAAAATAACTTTTTATTTTCAATTCTTGAGCTTGCTTAAAATGTTTAAAGCTGGGGTTAAAATTTGAAATTTATTTTTTTGCTCCATCACCCCGACCTTGACCAGAGCTGTGGGACAAAAGTTTCAAATAAAATTTGTACCAGCTTCATTATAAAACAAAATAATTAAAACTTTGATCTGGATTGCTATAAAGCAACAATCTACAAATTACAAAAGTTCATAAAAAGACTTTGGAAACTTAAGTAACTGATGTGAGGTAAAATAATACTTTAATTTGCGTGTATACTGTTATATGATGATGAATTGGTTCAGTCTTCAGCTTTGGAAAAAAATGATTGTCACTTGCGTGGAACCTAATTCATAATTTTTTCATCGTCCTTGAACTTGAAAATTTAGTACACAAAAGTCAGAACGTGGGAAACTAATAATTTGGCTCATCTTGAACCTTTCATGCATCAATTTTTCGACCGTACTTAATCACCAATTCGTGACCAAAATTACCCAGGGTGCGCCGTCCGGTGCCAATTATGACACGTTATTTTCGTAAGGCGACAACGGCTGATTAATTCGCAGTTCGTGTTCTTCCCCAAACCTGGCTAGATCTGTTGACAGCATCCAGTCCTCGTTCGTGATATGATACCTTAAACATTGTGCTTAGAAGAGGTCTACAACACGCGATGTTAGCGATAACGAAGAAGCCACACCCTTAAGGAAAGGTTTTTTTTAATCGAAAAAAGCTGCTCTAAGCAAGATAATACTCTAGTTCAGATAAGACTTCCAAGTTCACACTGTTTGAACAAGATAACGCAACTTGAGCGTGAGTCATTAGTCATGTCGTCTATCCATGCCAAGATCGTGAACGATAGGTTGGAACCTTTTCAAGAATCTCAAAATAAAAACTGTTTATCTTTCCAGAAGATTATTTATGGTTTCAGAATTAAGGTGATCTTCTTAAAGATGGTATCAACCTCACAAATGTAACCTTGTCTCTATCCAACCGTTTCAAAGTGCTGGCAAATACACACCAGAGATAGGTCCAGAAACATCGAGCAGGGATGATGATGGGAGGCAGGCAGTGTGTGACAATCATTTTGAGTCATCAAACAGGCCCAACACTTGCCATGACAGGGCACTTGGTGTTGAACAAATGAACCCATTTAGCTACACGGCGAGACTTGGTCTATCAAGTGATGCAAAAAATATGCAAATTTATCACACCGTATAAACCGATTACCATCACCCTCGGAGTGTTGTGACAGCTCTCATTTCTGGGTTTTGAAAGGAGAACCTGTGAGAAGGGGTAGTCATCAAACGGCGGCTTTCTTCAAGATTTCTTCGAGATTACGGTCGAACCCGGGTCGGACCGTTTGAAGTGGATATGTTTTATGCAAATGACAAATCGTGTAGTTTACACGACGTAGACTAGACCGCAGGTTGATCGCAAATCCCTGCCCTGGCTGAGTCCAAGTTACCTCTTAGATAACGATAATTGCCGCGATTGCCGCCGCCGTTCGCGTAAATCTTGATAAAGGTGGCCCAGTTGCAGGTCGATGGGGACTGCCACGACTTAAAAGCCAGGTCGATATTCGCTGTCGAGATTGCGACTCTGATTACGCGATGCATTTCGCAGCGGTGACACGCTGATTGGTTCGACAGGTGACTTGGCTTGAGTGAGCTTGTGGCACCTGCTTTATTGAATCAAAGTAAGCGAAACAAAATAACACAATATTTGATGCAAAGCAGTTATTTTGAGTAAATCAGCCAAAACAAAAGGTTTTAATATTATAACAATAAGTTTAAATTTGAACTGCAAATTTTTGGATCGTTAATTTGTTAAAATCTACAGTAAAATATTGAAACTCAATTGGTGGCATGAATCTAAATTTTACCACTTTCACTCTCTATCAACGAGAGTGAGAACTTGTTAACATTCCAGCCGCAGCCGTCAACTAATAGGGTGCTGCCCTCAGCTCATTACATATCGTCGACCACTTTCGACATCGCTGCTGGCCCAAGTCAAATCAGCTGCGACTACTCCTTGTTGTTCAAAATCCCTCCTCGCGTTCGATTAGTACCAATTAGTGATTAATTTGCGGTGAAATTGCACCACAACGCCTTATCTAACCATCTAGAGGAGAAATCTGCGTCTGCACGACGACGAGCTGCGGCTAATTAGAGACAAAGGCCCACGCGCTGCATCGTCTTAAGCAAAGCCATTTCACGGTGGAGCATGCGTCAAGGTGAAAACCGGAATGATGGGGCATTATGAATTAATTTAGTGCGTTTCAGCGGTGCCAGCGGTGGCTATCAATCTGGAACGTGTGGTTTCTCCCTTGTAAGGGAGGCAGAAGCAATCAGGACTAATCGATTTGATTAAGGTGTTTACAGGGCGGGGATCGAGATCAGTGATTTGCAGATCAAGTGTGAACAGCAACTGCCTTTGGAAATTAGCTACTGTGATATTCAATGATTTCAACTAGCTGATGATACTTCTCTGATTTGAATGTAGTTTGACGCATACCTGTAAAAGATAGAGAGAAAAAATTGGTTAGTTAGGGATAGGGTTGTTTTCCAAAAAAAATGAAATTTATTGAAATGAGCTCATCAAGAAGAGATTTTGTTTTGTATTTTTGTATTTTTATATTTTTTGCTGTATTTTTGCTGTATTTTTGATGTGTTTTTAATGTGTTTTTGCTGTGTTTTGGTATTTTTGTATTTTTGTATTTTTGTATTTTTATATTTTTGTATTTTTGTATTTTTGTATTTTTGTATTTTTGTATTTTTGTATTTTTGTATTTTTGTATTTTTGTATTTTTGTATTTTTGTATTTTTGTATTTTTGTATTTTTGTATTTTTGTATTTTTGTATTTTTGTATTTTTGTATTTTTGTATTTTTGTATTTTTGTATTTTTGTATTTTTGTATTTTTGTATTTTTGTATTTTTGTATTTTTGTATTTTTGTATTTTTGTATTTTTGTATTTTTGTATTTTTGTATTTTTGTATTTTTGTATTTTTGTATTTTTGTATTTTTGTATTTTTGTATTTTTGTATTTTTGTATTTTTGTATTTTTGTATTTTTGTATTTTTGTATTTTTGTATTTTTGTATTTTTGTATTTTTGTATTTTTGTATTTTTGTATTTTTGTATTTTTGTATTTTTGTATTTTTGTATTTTTGTATTTTTGTATTTTTGTATTTTTGTATTTTTGTATTTTTGTATTTTTGTATTTTTGTATTTTTGTATTTTTGTATTTTTGTATTTTTGTATTTTTGTATTTTTGTATTTTTGTATTTTTGTATTTTTGTATTTTTGTATTTTTGTATTTTTGTATTTTTGTATTTTTGTATTTTTGTATTTTTGTATTTTTGTATTTTTGTATTTTTGTATTTTTGTATTTTTGTATTTTTGTATTTTTGTATTTTTGTATTTTTGTATTTTTGTATTTTTGTATTTTTGTATTTTTGTATTTTTGTATTTTTGTATTTTTGTATTTTTGTATTTTTGTATTTTTGTATTTTTGTATTTTTGTATTTTTGTATTTTTGTATTTTTGTATTTTTGTATTTTTGTATTTTTGTATTTTTGTATTTTTGTATTTTTGTATTTTTGTATTTTTGTATTTTTGTATTTTTGTATTTTTGTATTTTTGTATTTTTGTATTTTAGTTTTTTAGTATTTTAGTATTTTTGTATTTTTGTATTTTTGTATTTTTGTATTTTAGTATTTTAGTATTTTTGTATTTTTGTATTTTTGTATTTTTGTATTTTTGTATTTTTGTATTTTTGTATTTTTGTATTTTTGTATTTTTGTATTTTTGTATTTTTGTATTTTTGTATTTTTGTATTTTTGTATTTTTGTATTTTTGTATTTTTGTATTTTTGTATTTTTGTATTTTTGTATTTTTGTATTTTTGTATTTTTGTATTTTTGTATTTTTGTATTTTTGTATTTTTGTATTTTTGTATTTTTGTATTTTTGTATTTTTGTATTTTTGTATTTTTGTATTTTTGTATTTTTATATTTTTGTATTTTTGTATTTTTGTATTTTTGTATTTTTGTATTTTTGTATTTTTGTATTTTTGTATTTTTGTATTTTTGTATTTTTTTATTTTTGTATTTTTGTATTTTTGTATTTTTGTATTTTTGTATTTTTGTATTTTTGTATTTTTGTATTTTTGTATTTTTGTATTTTGTATTTTTGTATTTTTGTATTTTTGTATTTTTGTATTTTTGTATTTTTGTATTTTTGTATTTTTGTATTTTTGTATTTTTGTATTTTTGTATTTTTGTATTTTTGTATTTTTGTATTTTTGTATTTTTGTATTTTTGTATTTTTGTATTTTTGTATTTTTGTATTTTTGTATTTTTGTATTTTTGTATTTTTGTATTTTTGTATTTTTGTATTTTGTATTTTTGTATTTTTGTATTTTTGTATTTTTGTATTTTTGTATTTTTGTATTTTTGTATTTTTGTATTTTTGTATTTTTGTATTTTTGTATTTTTGTATTTTTGTATTTTTGTATTTTTGTATTTTTGTATTTTTGTATTTTTGTATTTTTGTATTTTTGTATTTTTGTATATTTGCATTTTTGTATTTTTGTATTTTTGTATATTTGCATTTTTGTATTTTTGTATTTTTGTATTTTTGTATTTTTGTATTTTTGTATTTTTGTATTTTTGTATTTTTGTATTTTTGTATTTTTGTATTTTTGTA
Source organism: Culex pipiens pallens (assembly GCF_016801865.2). Lineage (NCBI taxonomy): Eukaryota > Metazoa > Arthropoda > Insecta > Diptera > Culicidae > Culex > Culex pipiens. The sequence goes on along the minus strand of NC_068938.1, from coordinate 182,699,170 downwards.
TTTTTGTATTTTTGTATTTTTGTATTTTTGTATTTTTGTATTTTTGTATTTTTGTATTTTTGTATTTTTGTATTTTTGTATTTTTGTATTTTTGTATTTTTGTATTTTTGTATTTTTGTATTTTTGTATTTTTGTATTTTTGTATTTTTGTATTTTTGTATTTTTGTATTTTTGTATTTTTGTATTTTTGTATTTTTGGTTTTTTTGTATTTTTGTATTTTTGTATTTTTGTATTTTTGTATTTTTGTATTTTTGTATTTTTGTATTTTTGTATTTTTGTATTTTTGTATTTTTGTATTTTTGTATTTTTGTATTTTTGTATTTTTGTATTTTTGTATTTTTGTATTTTTGTATTTTTGTATTTTTGTATTTTTGTATTTTTGTATTTTTGTATTTTTGTATTTTTGTATTTTTGTATTTTTGTATTTTTGTATTTTTGTATTTTTGTATTTTTGTATTTTTGTATTTTTGTATTTTTGTATTTTTGTATTTTTGTATTTTTGTATTTTTGTATTTTTGTATTTTTGTATTTTTGTATTTTTGTATTTTTGTATTTTTGTATTTTTGTATTTTTGTATTTTTGTATTTTTGTATTTTTGTATTTTTGTATTTTTGTATTTTTGTATTTTTGTATTTTTGTATTTTTGTATTTTGTATTTTTGTATTTTTGTATTTTTGTATTTTTGTATTTTTGTATTTTTGTATTTTTGTATTTTGTATTTTTGTATTTTTGTATTTTTGTATTTTTGTATTTTTGTATTTTTGTATTTTTGTATTTTTGTATTTTTGTATTTTTGTATTTTTGTATTTTTGTATTTTTGTATTTTTGTATTTTTGTATTTTTGTATTTTTGTATTTTTGTATTTTTGTATTTTTGTATTTTTGTATTTTGTATTTTTGTATTTTTGTATTTTTGTATTTTTGTATTTTTGTATTTTTGTATTTTTGTATTTTTGTATTTTTGTATTTTTGTATTTTTGTATTTTTGTATTTTTGTATTTTTGTATTTTTGTATTTTTGTATTTTTGTATTTTTGTATTTTTGTATTTTTGTATTTTTGTATTTTTGTATTTTTGGATTTTTGTATTTTTGTATTTTTGTATTTTTGTATTTTTGTATTTTGTATTTTTGTATTTTTGTATTTTTGTATTTTTGTATTTTTGTATTTTTGTATTTTTGTATTTTTGTATTTTTGTATTTTTGTATTTTTGTATTTTTGTATTTTTGTATTTTTGTATTTTTGTATTTTTGTATTTTTGTATTTTTGTATTTTTGTATTTTTGTATTTTTGTATTTTTGTATTTTTGTATTTTTGTATTTTTGTATTTTTGTATTTTTGTATTTTTGTATTTTTGTATTTTTGTATTTTTGTATTTTTGTATTTTTGTATTTTTGTATTTTTGTATTTTTGTATTTTTGTATTTTTGTATTTTTGTATTTTTTGTATTTTTGTATTTTTGTATTTTTGTATTTTTGTATTTTTGTATTTTTGTATTTTTGTATTTTTGTATTTTTGTATTTTTGTATTTTTGTATTTTTGTATTTTTGTATTTTTGTATTTTTGTATTTTTGTATTTTGTATTTTTGTATTTTTGTATTTTTGTATTTTTGTATTTTTGTATTTTTGTATTTTTGTATTTTTGTATTTTTGTATTTTTGTATTTTTGTATTTTTGTATTTTTGTATTTTTGTATTTTTGTATTTTTGTATTTTTGTATTTTTGTATTTTTGTATTTTTGTATTTTTGTATTTTTGTATTTTTGCATTTTTGTATTTTTGTATTTTTGTATTTTTGTATTTTTGTATTTTTGTATTTTTGCATTTTTGTATTTTTGTATTTTTGTATTTTTGTATTTTTGTATTTTTGTATTTTTGTATTTTTGTATTTTTGTATTTTTGTATTTTTGTATTTTTGTATTTTTGTATTTTTGTATTTTTGTATTTTTGTATTTTTGTATTTTTGTATTTTTGTATTTTTGTATTTTTGTATTTTTGTATTTTTGTATTTTTGTATTTTTCAGCTTCCCAAGAATCAGCTCACATTCGACCTCGGCCGGTATGTGTGAAATCTGTGTGTGGCCCATTTGGCACGCTGCCAAAAACAAAGTCTCGTGGTCGCCGGCAAACTGCATTTAATTCACCTTGACGCCACACAGACACGCCACCCCCACACGACCTTTTTTGTGGTTGGTTGGCCAGCAGCTGCCGGACACGGTCATGGCCCGGGGCCACGAGACGGCCCAAAAGAGATTAATCTGTTTTTGAGCGTCTGTTAGACCTTGATGGCTGAGGTGTGAACTTGAATGAATTTGATCAAATTTAAGCTTGAAATTTGAGAGAATTTTACTAAAGCTTGTAACTTTGTAAACTGCTTCGGACGAATGTTCCAGACTTCCTTATTACTTTCACTTAATTTATGCTCCCAAATCCCTTCCATAACTGCTAGCCCCATGTTTGTCTGGCCAAAACATGCCCCGGGTCCTTTATTGTACCTAATTAGGAGTAATGGTCTCTCCCCACAATCGGTCGCTGGCTGGCCGGTCGGCAGCTGGAAGAAGGTGGAGAAGCAGCAGAAAGATTTCCCAGTCACGTGTTCGAGTCCCTGCGGACAGTCTTTGACACCAGCGTCTACCCGCTTTAATCCATACACTTTAACCCTTAACTGATTTTTTTTTAATTTAGTGAAAACTAAGAATTTGGGAAGTTTCGCCAAAATTAATACCAAAATTGCATAAAACTTCAAATTTGACTCAAGAAAAAAAAGATGTGCAGTAGAGGGTTAAACCAAACCAGAGTGAAAGGGTGAATAAAGCGCCCCATAAAAGGGGAGAACTCCTTGCCCAAAGAGTCAAGAAGGTTCGCGTCGGCAAAAACCGTTTTAATGCACCGCCAGACCCTGGGACGCCCCCGCCTTTCTGCTTCCGATTGCGCTGATCGGGATCTGAAATTTCTACATGATATTTAATATCAAGGAACAGAACGGGAAAACTCCCGCGCATTATTCATGAGGTGCATGGAGCGTCGAAATCGTTAAGGAGAGGGCGTTCGCTTTTGGCCGTGACCCTTCCCCTTGCAGAGTTGAGTGATTCAGAGCAGAATTTTTGTGAAGGGGATCGAAACTCAATATTCAAGGTTACCCTCGTCTTTCGAGGAACGGAAAAAAGTTGTCTTCAAAGAAGAAAGATAACGAAGTTATTTTTGGGTGAAAGTAAGAGGTCGATATCACTTTCCCGAAATATTTATGGCTCTATCGATGGCCATCAGAATTGTTCGCAAAAAATCTGATTAAATTTTGCCATCCTCCCTTCGGGCAGCTTCTATGAGTCATCGGTCATCGATAGGCTTAGTGATTTTTCACGCTCGAAAATAGCAAATTTCACGGGGACCTTAATTTCAAAACACCAAATTTCACGCAAATTTCGCGGAACGTGAAAAATGTTTTAAAAAAATCTGAAAATGTTTTGTTTTTTGAAACAGAAACATCTTTTTATGCTTAATTATATATTATTCTTCAACTAAAAAAAACTTTTCTAAATTTGAACGTGACACAAAAAAAATCTTATAATTTTCATAAAAGTTTCCACTTGGTTTATGGATGAGCTCTAATTATATTTTGAAACAAAATATAGGGCATGCGTATAATCATTTATTGAACTAATTTTCAAATATTCGACTAATAAAGAAAAAAACGTTTTCGCTGATTTGCTTCTGTTTTTGCTAACATTTTATTGAATTTCATATCAATGCAAGGTTCAACAATCTTGTCCAGCCAAAATGAGTAAAATAGTTTGAATTTTCTGCGATATTTAGCCCATTCAAAATATTTTTTTAATATTTTATCTATCTTTTCAAAAACTAAATTTAAAATTTATAGGTAAAAATAATATACTTTGTAACGAAATCGATTTTTTTTTTCAAAATGAGAACAGAAAACAAAAAAATTGTGGCATTTTTTAACTTTCACGGGAATTATCCACCAAAATAATCAAATATTGTTAAAATTAAACAGGACTTAGAAAAAAATCTGAAATGTTTTTAAAAGGTGTTTTCAAAGATAAAAAAAACTCTTCATTTAATTTTGGATAAAACAAAGCTTATTTCGTTTAATTCCTGTTGAAATTTTACATTTCAAATAAAATAGTAGTAAAATATTTACTAAAGCTAACAAAATATTACTAAATCTAAACAATTCTTCAAATGGTTCATATCAAGCTTTTCAATTGAAAACTTTTAAAATTTACGTTAATTGAGAAGAAAAAATTGATTTGAGAAAATTTATAAATTTAAAGAATTTCACAAAATTCGCGAAATCATCAAAATTCACGAACCCTATATTAGTAATTGTACAAGGGTATTCACTCGCTTAATTCTACAGTAGTTCTTTAAATTATTTTTATTCCTATTTGAGTTTGATAAAATATTTTGAGAAAAATCGTTACACTTTCACACAAACATAAAATTTCACGGGATTTCGCGGAAGAAGAAAAATTTCACGGATTTCACGCTGTCCGCGAAATCGTGAAATTTCACTAACCCTAGTCATCGATTTTCGATAAATTGCACGCGGAATATTGCCTTCTCTCATTCAGGGCGATTTTCCACCCCCTCATCTCACTCGGTACTTATTATGGAAAACGGCCACTTGGTAGTAAAAGCTGGGAGGAAAATTATGGAATTGAAGGAGGCATTAAACCGGACCCGATGTAATGGGCGTTGAGTTCTGGACTGGGCGCGCTGGGACGAATTAATTGGATTTGTTGGGAATGGGATTGGAAAAAGTTTCTTGGTTGTTTGATTGGCGGCGGTGATTACCAATAAAAGCCGCGTTAATTGAAGTGATTTGCAATGAACAGCTTGAGCGTAGTTAAAGAAAAAATCAGTTGAAAGTAAAATTGTCCTTAGACCAGTTCTCAAATTCATTGACTAGTTGATGAGGTTATTTTGCATAAACAACATCAATCAAACCATCCACTTTGACGACTGCCGGGTCTTTTGTGGGCTCTATTGCAAGTTTCTGCTCGAACCTAGGAGTCCGAAGGCTTGAATGGTGAACTGTGTGAATTCCCCTCCTTAACTCAAACAAAACTAAATGTATGCTCGATATCGTCACAAGTTTACGACCACCCTGCTCTCGCGTACTCAAAATTCCTATTAATTTCCTACTGATTAGTGTAAATCACTCCAACGGCCATAAAATTTGTAATTGAAAGTTTCAATGCTCCCAGCCAGCAACATTTACCACCGCCACCGTCCTCCGCCAACAACAAGGGGCCATTTTCATAACCATTAATCGCGCTCCTCTCCACCGCCGTTGAAACTGCGGCTTCCTACTCCGTTTCGAGTTCCTCGAATAAAATAAGACATTAAATTCTTCACGATTGTAACCGATTTGCTCTGCGAGACCAACATTCCCATTGTGTGGTTACATAGTTTGTTGTATCTTTCGAGATTCTTTGTGGCTGACCGCGTAGCTGCTGCTAGTACATCCCACTCTAGTAAGCGCTCGTAACTCTTGGGATATCGGACTCTGCTGCAGCTGACCACAAGCCATTACACCATATTAAACTCAACATCAAGCAAATGGGGGAACACGGAGCGAAAAAAAAAAGATTCTACACAAACAAACGAACCCGTCATCGTCAGAGCACATGGAGCGGAATATGTTAATTTCATTTGACTCGTCTTCTCCCTCTTTACTTGTTTACTGTTGAGTCTTTATTTCCCGCGAAGAGTTGTCTGAACGCCCACGCGCGCGCCCGTTCTCCAATTCTTCCTTGTTCGTCCACCGTGGACACACCATCACATCTCATTAGACTGATTATTATTCGTTTAACAGCCTCTCCCACTAATTACTTGTGAACACCCAGTAGCTGAAAAGTGTTTTCAAGGGGGGAAGACCAAACCTCATATGATTGCATACTTTCGGGAGTCCCACATTAAATCACATGATTTGCAGTAAAAACTGCTCAGAGGCCATAAAAACAAAAACCAATTGCCCGAACTCAGAATTCGATCTCGTGGGAGTCGGTTGATTTCTGGTTTTTTTTCTTGCCATGACAAGTGATGAGGAACGAAACGGGAACTGATTGCTTTGCCTTATACACACTTTGGGTAGAAGCAGTTCTACAACAATGTCTTTTGGTCACATGTGCGTGAGATTAATGTGGGTGCATGGGAAGAATGCAGGCGATGCTGCGTAATACGAATGGGATTTCTTGGGGTTTTTTTTGGGACGTAACATAGTTCAATGGAGAGTATGTAGAAAGCGAATCGTAAAAATCAAATATAATAGTTTTTTTTTTCAGCCACGATTTATCATAGTTTGAGAAAAAACAAACATGTTTGATGATGAAAAGACTAAAACCTTAGAAATCATGAATCATATTTTTTTCAAATGCAAATCAAATTTTACAATTATTTCTTCATACAAATAGTCACGAAATGCTACCGACATCATACTAAAGCATTAAAAAATCTTCTTAAAATAATAGGGGAACATTTTGGTGCTTTAAAAAAAAAAAAAAAAAAAAAAATGACGGTTCAAACAACAATACATCAAGGAATGAGCAATTCTATGTCAAATAGGGAATCGGTTGTACCGGACCCTCTCCGATTTCAATGAAACTTTGTAGACATGTTATCCTACGTTTTGGTAAGCCATTTTTGTGTATATGGAGCCTGTTTCACTCGATAATGACATTTGAGAAGGGCGTGAAAGACAAACTTTTAGGAAATTTGACGTAATTTCCGAGAAAAAAAAAAATACACTGATGGAAAAAACACATAAGATTATTTAATTTAAATGTTTAAAAGTCAAATTTGAAGGTGAGCCCTATTTTTTTTTGTTCAAAATTTTGTGAAAATACCTTAAAATGCTTCAAAAAGACTCACAAAAAATGCAGGATGAAGCAACTCACCTAAAAAAATTCAAAAAGCATTTGCTAAAACTGTTTTTGCCTTCCTCACCTTACTGAGGAAAGGCTATAAAATCACTCGAAAAATGAACTTCTTGATTTGACCTCCTAGACCCACCTTCACGTATACCTATCGACTCAGAATCATGTTCTGAGCAAATGTCTGTGTGGATGTGTGTAGGTGGGTGGACAAAAAAATTGTCACTCGATTATCTCCGGACTGGATGAACGGATTTTGACCGTATTAGTCTCATTCGATCCGTCTTGGGGTCCCATAGGTCTCTATTTAAAATCAGCAAGTTTAGTTAAGTACTTCAAAAGTTATGCTAAAAAAACGATCTTGACTACGTTTCCGAAGATTGTAAAAAGGGTGGTTTTTGTAAGAAAACCCGTCATGCTATACATTTTTAGAGAGGTATTTAAAAGACCTTTCCAACGAGTCCAAAACATTGAAGATCTGGCAACTCTATCAAAAGTTATAAGCACTTAAGTGTTATTTATCCACTTTTTTTAGGCCGGATCTCACTTATTTTGATAAAAACGTTGTCCGGATCTATTATGCGACCCATTGTTAGATGGGTAATCAAAAGACCTTTCCAACGAGCTCAAAACATTGAAGATCTGACAACCCTATCAAAAGTTATAAGCACTTAAGTGTTATTTATCCACTTTTTTGAGGCCGGATCTCATTTATTTTGATAAAAACGTTGTCCGGATCTGTCATGCGACCCATTGCTAGATGGGTAATCAAAAGACCTTTCCAACGAGCTCAAAACATTGAAGATCTGACAACCCTATAAAAAGTTATATGCACTTAAGTGTTATTTATCCACTTTTTTGAGGCCGGATCTCATTTATTTTGATAAAAACGTTGTCCGGATCTATTATGCGACCCATTGCTAGATGGGAAATCAAAAGACCTTTCCAACGAGCTCAAAACATTGAAGATCTGACAACCCTATCAAAAGTTATAAGCACTTAAGTGTTATTTATCCACTTTTTTTAGGCCGGATCTCATTTATTTTGATGAAAACGTTGTCCGGATCTGTCATGCGACCCATTGCTAGATGGGTAATCAAAAGACCTTTCCAACGAGCTCAAAACATTGAAGATCTGACAACCCTATCAAAAGTTATAAGCACTTAAGTGTTATTTATCCACTTTTTTGAGGCCGGATCTCATTTATTTTGATAAAAACGTTGTCCAGATCTATTATGCGACCCATTGCTAGATGGGAAATCAAAAGACCTTTCCAACGAGCTCAAAACATTGAAGATCTGACAACCCTATACAAAGTTATATGCACTTAAGTGTTATTTATCCACTTTTTTGAGGCCGGATCTCATTTATTTTGATAAAAACGTTGTCCGGATCTATCATGTGACCCGTCATTAGATGGGTAATCAAAAGACCTTTCTAGGAAACCCAAAACATTGAAGATCTGACAAACCTATCGAAAGTTATAAGCACTTCAGTGTAATTTACACGCATTTTTTGAGGCCTGATTCCAGATATTTCGATGAAAAAGATGACCGGGTCTATTATGCGATTCGTCGTTAGTTAGATAATCTAAATAGCTTTCCAATGAATCAAAAACATCAAAGATCTGAAAACCATATCCAAAGTTATTTGCACTTCAGTTTTAATAATACTTTTTAAACGATGGCCGAATCCATCATACGAGCAATCGTTAGTTGAATAATCAAAAGGCCTTTTAATGATCCTATAGCAATAAAGATCTGTTAACTCTATTAAAAGTTAAGAGCAGTTAGCTTTTATTCGTGCACTTTTTGAGAACTGATCTCAGATTTTACACCTCTGCAACATTGCAGAATCGATTGAAATCCAACGTATTTTCAAATATTCTCAGAATTTAGATGGAGTGAACAAAATCTGAAGTTTTTGCTAGTATAAAGGCACTCTAAAAAAAAGAGACTCAACATATTTTTCTTTATTTTTATTAACAATGTATGCACCCCGCCGCCTCAATATCTCCATACCGGTGGAAAACAAACGTCCCTTTGCTGAGCTGGTCCGGCAGCGGTCCGTTACGGCGTTGACGGGGAGAGGTTCCGGCGTGTTCCGGATTCCAACATTTGGCCAATACTCGTAGTACTGCTTGCTCATTCTGGCTCAAGCACTGACCATTTACCCGGACGTGCCAGACATGATCAGCAAATGATTGACGTGGAACCGATGCCTAGAATCGAAAATTACACCACGACCACTTCCTTCAATCCTGACTCCGTGGACGAGTTTGGCTGCATTCCGTGACGGTCTTAAGTCTATTTCTTCCATAAACATGGCCGGGTGATCCGTCGTGCGGAGCGTGTAGGAGGTGCTGACGTGGACTTCAAGCAGGAAAATTAATTTCGCAGCTGCAGTAGTGCACCACGTTGAACATCCTGAAAAATTTGAATTGCTTAAGTTACTCTTCAGATTCAACTGCATAAACGGTAAAACTTACGTAAGAATCACTTTTTTAAATTTGCTGCCTAATCTTCAAACTGGACCTTGTTCTGTGAGAAAATTACTTTCGGTCCTCCTCGTCCTCCTTTGAATCGTAAACAATCAGATCAGACAGATTTTGACATTTCAAAATGCAGTGGTTCCAGCGGTTCCAGCTTGGCAGACAATCGACGGAAACGCGCACGCATCCTGGTGGAGAGTAGCACTACCGCAACGATGTTCGGTTTGTTAGCGCGCTTGGCGAGCGTTTTTTATCCCGTAACGAATTTTTTCACCACCATCTCGGGTTTAAAAATTCTAAATCACTTAAAAGCAGTCAAACTTTAAGCAAAACAATGTAAATGGGCCAATGTGAGTTTGTAAACAAGCAGGCTGTCCTGCTCATGTCAAATGTAAACAACCACTGACATGAGCAGGACAGACTGCTTGTTTACAAATTCACATTGTCCCATTTACATTGTTTTGCTTGACTTAATTTTAACAATAAAAAAAATAGGACAGCGAAAAAAAATAATGTTTTTGTGATTCGACTATCCGAAGTGAAATTTTGCCAAAGCCTTCGGATAATCGAGTCTAGAATGTACTTTTTTTGAAACCGGGTCTCAGATTTTGCGATAAAAATATTGTATGCATTGTTGGCAAGGTTATCAAAATTTTGATAAAAACTTGATTAAGACCTTGCCGATAAGATTGAAGATCTGAAAACCCTATCAATAGAAATGAGTAATGAAGTTTAATTTTGTTGAAATGATGACATATATGAATGTGAGGAAGGCACCAACCACCTAAAGGTGGATTAAGTAACGTTTTTTTTCTTCAAATTGCTCTAAACGTCAAAATTTTCAAAAACCGAGATGTGAGAATCGATTCTCCAGACAATTTTACATAAAAGTCTCCATATTGACCACTGTCCTAAGGCTAATCCTTGTGAAGCAGTTTAAAAAATAAAAATGTTGAAAAAAATGGTTTTTGATGGTTTTTGGCAAAAGGTCGTCTTATTTCCTATAAGATTTCCTTCGACAACTTTTCAAAATAACTCAAGCGTGACAAAGTGTGACAAGGAGGTGAGGGGGGTCCGTGAGAGTGTGACGTCACGCTAGACTATTTGATGAATACTGAAAATTCAGTCTTAAAATTATTTAAAAAAAGTTTGATAAACTTTACTCTTAAATTAAACACGATACATGGCTTTAAAAAACAATGTTTTAATAAGGCCATTGCAAATATTTTTCAAAGTTTATGTCGCCCCCTCCCTTCAAAATGTGTCGGAAAAATCAAGGGACAAAAAAATATTTTTTCAAAAAATTTGAAAATTTTATCGGAAATAGAAATTAAATTAACTTAAAACAATCTAAAATGCATTTTTCTGCATTGATAATAATATTTGGCATGTCTGGGCTGGATTAAAAATATTTTGATTTTTTTATGAAATTCCAATGCACAACACCGCAAAAACTTTTTTTTGCGAAAAATAAAATTTTCGTCAATACTCAGTTATTTTGCAAACTAATGATTGCAAAACAAGTGGACGGGTGTATAATGCATTTTAAAATACTTTTTCATTCAAATGTTGAAACCATGGCTCGTTTTTAAACTTTTTTATTTTTTCCCCCTTTTCAAAACAATCTATGAGTCATGGGTATCTCATGCCGATAGGAACTTTTGAAAATTTAATCAAGATTGAACAAAAATTCAAGATTTGGTTTCTGCATTTTTGGTGAGTCTTTTTGTAACATTTTAGGATATTTTCACAAAAAATTTTAACGAAAAAAAATCGTGGGCTCACCTTCAAATTTGACTTTTAAACTAGAAAATCAAAAAATCTCATAAAAGTGGCGTGGTTTTTTCATTCAGTAAAATTTCCTACAAGTTTAACTTTGACCACTGGAAAAATCCTGTTTTGGGCTAGAATTGCTCGAATGACAAAAGGTATGTAAAAGAGAGTAAGAGAGTTTTCGGATACATTGATGATGTTAATAAGGTGACCCCCATAAAAACTATCCCATTCATCTGATGATTAAAAAATAAACCGTTACATTATATAAAGAAAAAATACTAAGCTTGTTCAATTCATTGTTGAATGTAGCATTAATTTTATATATAATTCAATTTTATAAAAGGATTAAATTTGTTGAAAACATTTTAAATACTTTTTAGTTCAAAATTTTATTTTTTTATCGATCAAAAAAAAATACTTAACACTTTTGCATTAAAAAAACAATTTTCAAAAAAACTTTTTCGGACGCAATTTTTGCATTTTGCAAAATTTTCTGAAGTATTTTACACGGAAAAAAATCAATTCCCAAAATCGTAAATTAAATTCACGAATGCGAGAACCACGAAGGAATATATTACCGTTTATAGTGCAAATGCACCATAGTCATGAATAAATTCCTTCGTGGTTCTCACATTCGTGAACTTAATTCACGATTACGAGAATTGTTTTTTTTCCGTGTAACTGTAATTATGCGAAAAGCTTCCTGAGATACTGTTAGGTTTTAAATAATGAAAGTTTGGCTTGAAATCTGTTTTTTTTTTCTTGAGATGATTCCTACAGAACCTGCGAACCTGAGAATTGAAATGAATGTGGAATTTCCATTCATGTTGCAAACCTTTAGATCTGCCTCCCCCCCCCGGTCCAAAAAATCAGGGGGCAAAAAAATTTTTTTTTCTTAAAACCTTCAAAATGTTAAAGACACATTCTCCGGCAATGTACACCTCAGGATGAAATTTTTAAAAGCGTGTATGAGCTATTTGGATATTTTTCCTCGATTCTAGACTACTTGAAGCTTCAAAAATCATGGTTTTCAATAATTGATCATTTGAATATCATTTTGTACAAGTTGGTTAACTTATGCATCAATTCATGATAAAATCATCATTTTAATACATTTTTTTTAAAACTCCTCGTTTTCAGCGAAATAAAATCCTAAAATTATTCTTTTGGTTGCATTTTGTAGGTTTTTAGTTGTACTAAACGGAAATGTCATGGGTTTGCAGTTTATTTTAAGTTAAGTATTTTTTCAAACTAGTGTAAGTTTACCATTTTATTGCGTTGCAACGTCACGAAAATGGGACATTTGTTTATGTCAACAAAAAACTAAACATTCAATCATTTTGATATTTCGGATGCTCTTTGTACTTGGAAATAGCTTTCAAATGCAACCTAGAGCGACTTAATTGGTTGTCTAGATCCAAAGTTACAACAGGTTTAAGTTTGCGTTGCAACGTCACGAAATTTTAAAACATATTGGTCACATGCCAAAAAAGGTGTATGCATAGTTGGTTGTTGAAGATAATAGGGTACTAAATATTATATATTTTTTATATAATGTTTCCGAGCATATTTACAGAAGAATTGTACATGGGTCATTCACAAATTCCGACACTTAAGTTTGTATGCAACTCGAAAAAAAAGTATTTTATGAAACTTTTAACAAATCAAAATAGACCGATGTTCACAAGGGGGAAAAATTCTAAAACTTTCAAAAAAGTAAACACGTGGTTACTGGATGGCCCCTTTATGATAAACTGATTTACGTGAGGGTTCATTCTAGTACAACGCAACGTTTTTTTATCCCACACCCTTATGTAAGTCATATTACAGTGAAATTCATTAAACAATAAAAATCACGTGATTCGATTGTTTTTTTACAAACTTTTGTCACTCTGTTGTTGGACGAACCCTTACTTAAATAAGTTGTATGCAACGTTTAGTTGTTCGCAATTAAAAATGTTATGTTGCGCAGGTAAACAGTTTTATTATTTCCTCTAATTTAATTTAAAAAGCACAAAAGTCAACAAAATAAGTTACGTTGTTTGCAGATCACCCCTTAGGGGTCATGAACAAACGATATGGGTACTTTATTTGTAAATTTCAGCCCTCCTGAAAACTTGAAGCTCCTTACCTCTCTTCTAAATCTTCCACGTATTTTGTAAATCGCCGAAAACCATCATAATTTTAAGGGAGCATTCTTGCATTACGTAACAAAACATTTATATTTTTAGACCCCCTCCATCCCCTGGTAATACATTTCCGATACACTTTTTTTTGTATAAATCCTCGAACCATCCCTGATATTACGCCGTTACGTCATGCATGGACGTCCCGGGACATGGATAGAGGACAGGAGAGGGGGAGGGGGGGGGGGATTTGTCCTTTGAGATAATGGAATAATACAAAAAAAAAATATTTTGAAGACGCTTTGGAAAACTTCGTAAATCGTACTGCTATTGTGAAAGCGGTATAGGAACAGGGGGGGGGGGGTCTAACATGGGCGGGCCAATCAATTCGTATGTCCTTGTACCGTCTATTAATGTCTTATAATGAAATCTTAACCTACAGTTGTTCAGCCTAACAAAAACTTTGATTTATTTTGAAACTAAAATCTCGTGACGTTGCAACGCAACGAAAACCCCTGTTTTCAAAAACAGAGCTTTGCAACGTCACGAAATGTAAGTGGTCTTAAAAAATCGAGGTTTGATTTTTTCGAAAAACTAGTGATTGCATTCGATTTGTTGGCCAATTATACACTAAAAATGGAAGAAGAACTCCAAATTTGCCGTTTAACATAGCAGAGTTAATGGCGAAACATGAATTGGGTCAGGATTGAGAAAAAGTCACGCGTTGCAACGTCACGCTACATATTCCCCTCTCAAAAATAGAATATTCGCTTAAAATAATGTTTCAACATTGTTTCTTTTAGGAAATTTAATGTACTTTCCGAATCTGTAATAACATACATACCTTTTCAATGTAAATTTTGAGTTACAGCCGAAATACTGAAAAAAGAAAAGTCAAAGCGTTGCAACGTCACGGCGGAATGTGTCTAAAAGAAATAGAAGTCTAACCAACTGAAAACAATTTGAAATGCATTTTCCTGCGTTTAAAATCATATTTAGCCTGTCTGGGATTGATCAAAAATATTTTCAATTTTTGTAAGGTTCCAAAACTTTATTTTTCGGCGAAAAAATCTCTTCAATGCTTGGATATTTTGAAAACTAATGACTGCAAAACAACTGTTCAGGCCAGGCAAAAAATATTTGCCACGGCCTAAATTTGTCAAACTGTTTAGCATTTTTTTTTAATTGATGGGTTATTTTTCTCGAAATGTTCCCCCCCCCCCCCCAGTCAATATCCAGATTGGAAAAACCTATGAATATTTTTCTGAAAACACGTAGTTTTGTGGAAAATTGATAAGGCCATTGCAAATATTTTTTTTTCCAAAGTCTAGTCAACCCCACCCCTACCTTTCTAATCGGGGGGCCCCATAAATTAGGAGCCAAAAAAAAATATATTTCCGCATAACTTTTTGTTTTAATGTAACTAGAAGTCTAATCAATTGGAAACAATTTGAAATGGATTTTCCTGCGTTTAAATTCATTTTTAGAAGGTTTGGGATCGATACAAAAATATTTAGATTTTTTGTAAAATTTCGTTACACAGTACTGCATTAGTATTTTTAACGGCGAAAAAAATCGTTAATACTTAGATATTTAAAAAGATATGTAAAATGCATTTTGAAACTCTTTTTTCATTCAAATTTTAATACCATGGCTTGTAATTTCAATTTAAATATTTTATGAGAAATTTTAGACCATTTGGTATCCACATTACAAAAACATAAAATAGTTAAAATAGTTAAAACATTAAATAGTCTATCCTAAATACTTAAATTTGTGAAAAGTTTTAGCATGATATTTTAATTGCAATGGACAGCTGCCAGTATACTAAAACTTTAATTCCAGGGCGCTGATATCGTTTTCAATCTGATGGCAAAATCTTACATAACCAGCTAAATCCAGCTACAGCCTTAAAAGCAAACAAAAATCCAGCTCGAGCAAATTGGGTCAAGGATGCCCCATATCCAGCCCGAATCCGGCAGCTTGTTTGCATAGGCAAATCACATTTTGACGAGGGAGGGGGCAATAAATTCATGCCCAAACGATCGATAAAGCCACGATGCATTGCAATTGCACTAATAAAAACTGCACATCACCGTGCACCGAACTAGTGGAGTGTAGTGCAGTACCGATTTCGGGCTGGAGACCCTTTTTTGTGTGCAACCGAATGATAAAAATAAAGTAAATAAGCCCACCTGAGTGAATTCGGATTGTGAGCGAATAAAAAGCTTCGACTGAATTGTAGGAAGTAGAATCGCGCAAAAATTTGCCGGCAGCCTTTTTTTCTTGCACAGTAAGAAATATAAAATGATTTCACACTCACACATCTCAAAATTTGGACAGATTTAAAGATAGAAATGACGTGTAAAATTACCTCAAAAATGTGTAAATTTACATATTCTTATGTGTAATTCCCCTTTTTCCACATAAATTGAAACAAAATTACACCTGTTTTACTGTGTACCAGTTTATCTGAATTTAACGCGCGCGCGCTTTGTCTAGGCAGAAGTTTTTATTTCATTGCAGGTGTGTCAATACCGCGCTTGAATGGAACGCGACTAGAGTTGGTACTGCTAGTGCTGTGCCACCACCACAGCACACCCACCAGCTTTACCAACTCACATGGCTGAAGTGGTTTATGGCTGAAATGGGATTTCGCACCGACATGACAAGACCAACGTGAAGCGCGATTATCGCTGGGGAAGAGTGGCCACTTTTGAGTGCTTAAATTGCCAATTTGAGTGGGGTGGCAATTTTCGAAAAAAAAATTCAAATTGAAAATGGCACATCCCTAGGGCAATTTGAAGCAAATTGTCACCCAGCGAGAGGGAGAGAGACTTGTTTAAAGATTTACCAACATCCACTCGAACGCTCTACGCTACAGAACATCGAGCTGAACATCTGTAACTGTTCCACATCCTTGTCTGACTAACTAGCTAACAGCTATCTAAACTGAGCGCCGAACAGGATATGGCGTTCTTTTGTTTTCTCGCAACTCTTCCTGTTTTCACCGTCTTTGGAACGAAACTTGATGGTTTTGAACACTAGACTGGTTCAAACTATTCTGGATTTGATCACTAGGTGGCGTTACTTATGACTTCTTTCAAAGATCTTGCTTGAAAATCTTAATTTTTAAAAATATCTTTGTTGAACGAAGTCAAATCGATTTGCAATCTTCAACAACGTTAGTATTCAGAGCGTGTCGTTTTAATGACTCCAATCGATACCAAAATTGTGTCGAACCAGTCTAGTCCACACTCCATAGATGTTGAACGGTTCCTGAGTGGAGCTGTGTCTCCCGGAGGCAAGTTCCGTGCGGGACCATGTGACAAGATATACTCACATACAGCGCCGAGCACGACAACCTCGTCGGTGGCCAATTGTTTCAGGACACTAACCCTGGTCGATGTCGTCGGGACAGGAATTCCGAACAACGGAGTACGGTACAACAGTTGGTGAATGGAGCCGTTGGGAATGTTATCGTTTGCATAGTTCTGGGTGAAGGCAGTGCCGGGAACAGGTTTGCTGCACTAGTACTATAGTTGTACAACGAATAACTCTATCAAAAGGTTTTGATAGATAACATCTAGAATGGAGGAACATTCTGTAAGGTTCTTCTTGTATTTATAATTTATATTTTTCTTTTGTTACATAAATCTTCAATCGGTGCATATTTCATAATCTGCAAGGCACCAGCCTTGCAGTGACCCAAAAATTGTCCAACGAAAGGCAAACAAGCCTGAAAATCCTTCGATAAACACCATCCTTGTTCTTCCCGAGCATGGGTAAATAACAAGGGAAATGCGTAATAATACCTTTCTCTGGTATCAATACCAAATTTTGGTATTCCTGGACCCTTTAAAATTTGTCTTAAGGATTATGCAAGAGCAAAATGTGGTATCATACCAATTTAAGGTATTGTTTTGATATTGCAAAATTGCAGAATTTGTCAATGATCGAACTCCACATTTTGGTATTCTTTTGGTATTACAGTATTTTATCAAATTCCTCTGCAACTATGGGAAAATTTTGACCAATTTTGACAAAATAATTAATTTTGCGCTAAAATTATGTCTCAAAGCGAATGATTTCATTCAAAACCGGAAATATCAAACTTGATTTTAAACATTTTTGATATACCCCCTATAGAAATGACTTGAAATTGTGGAAAATTTTCTAAGTCAGGATGGCACATTTTGGTATTATTTTGGTATTAAAGTGTTTTATCAAATTCCTCTGAAACTATGGGAAAATTTTGACCAATTTTGACAAAATAATTAATTTTGCGCTAAAATGATGTCTCAAAGCGAATGATTTCATTTAAAACCGGAAATATCAAACTTGATTTTAAACTTTTTTGATATACCCCCTATAGAAATGACTTGAAATTGTGGAAAATTTTCTAAGTCAGGATGGCACATTTTGGTATTATTTGAATATTGAAAGGTTTCATCAATTTTCTCTGAAACTATGGGAAATTTGTTAAAAAAATTTAAGAGTTAATTAATTTTGCGCTAAAATGACTTGAAACCCAAAAATGTTAAAGATGATTTTAAAATTTAGTGTGATATACCCACTAAAATTTTTTTCAAAAACGTTGAAATTTCTCTAAGTCGGGATAACCAAATACTTTGAAAAACGAGTCAATCGACAGATTAATTAATTTTGGTGAATTTCAATTCAGTTTCATTTTAATAATACTCATTTTCCAATCTTGTTATTTTTCAGAAGCTTCAAGAACTTCAAGCACAGGCCGTTCATCAATGACAAATGCATTCGGTGTGGTGAAGAATATCACTAATAACAACATGGAATCATCAGGTGAGTAGATTTGGCTGTTGCATATGAATAATTTCCGTTTTTTCACTAACTGCAACTGCTGCACTAAAAATGGTATGAAAATACCAAATTTTGGCATTACTTGTTCAAATACCAGCGACCATAATGTGCTCTTGGTTGCCCAGTAATAGATGGTAAAATACCATGAAATCATACCAAAATCATGTATGTGAAAGACCACAGAAATACCAAAATATGATTTTCCAAGGGCGCGGGAATACCTAAACATAAAACCATGGCAATACCAAGTTTTGGTATTCAAGCAATGTTCAAAAATCCAGAAGACCTCAACTTGGTATTGAAATGGTTTTATTTTGAGGTATTATTTTACCCTTGGAATAACATGGTTTGGTATTGTTGTGCCCTTACACATACAAGATTTTGGTATGATTTCATGGTATTTTACCATCTATTACTGGGCAACCAAGGGCACATTTTGGTCGCTGTTATTTGCCCAAGTAATACCAAAATTTGGTATTCCCGTGTTATTTACCCCTGCTCGGGTTCCCCTCACCTCCCCAAAGGAGAATCCAGCTTAAACTGGTACAAAACTGCAGCCCTGGGAAGTGTTTGCGTGGGTGTGCCGGGTTCGGGTTGACCGATTTTGGGTCGCCCAATATCCTACGAGCCACCTCACATGACTGCAGCCGATAAATTATGGGCAATTCCATAAATATTCGACTTTGCCGTCTTTCGCCTTTACGGAAATAATTCGCCCCAAAAAACCGGGGACACGCCGAACCACGCTACACCGCAAAATGATCGAATTTGGGTCCGCTCCGCTGTAGCGAGCGATATAAATTGTCCTGTCGCGCAGGTTTGCTCGAGTTTATGTCGAGCAAATATGTCGTGCCTGCTGCTCCTTTCCAGGAAAAAACAAAGTTGAGAGCGCGTGTGTGGGCGGTTGGATGGCGAGTGATGATGGTCTTGTTTGTTTTTGCATTTTTTTAGTGGATTGCAAACTTATGTTATTCTCGATTTCACTGATGCACCGGGGTTAGACTTAGAAAATACATTGAAATTAAAACATGACATTGGGCATCAACAATTGGAAAATACAAGTTTACACTTGAAGCTCTCATAGACCACACCGATATGTCCAAAATTTACAGGATTATTCACCCCTTTTAATTTTGGATAAAAAATAATGGTCCGATTTAAAAAAAATATATAGATCGTTACATTTTTCTAATTTCATGAAAAATGGATTTGCGACAAAAGGTCGAATGAAAAAAAGGTTGAAAGTGGACAAAAGGTCGAAAGGACACAACGTCGAAAGGACAAAAGGTCGATTTAAAAAAAAAGTGATACAAGATTCTGTAGCATTGTTATGAACTTTTCAACATAGAAAAGATACCTTAAGTTTTTCAATTTTTTCAATTATGGGCAGTTTTTTTCAAGCATAACCTTCAGTTTTATGTGTTATTTTAATTCCTCAAAAAATACGTTTTTCGTAAAAATGTCATGAATTGTCCGATTCATTCAAACATGAATAGCTCGTAACAAATGAAAAACCCTGACTTATAAAAGTATTTTGAAAGATTTTTTATTCTTTAAAAACAAACTATTTGGATGGTTGGAATATTTTTGTAAGTTTTTCCATTTTTCCATTCTTTAAAAATGAACCAGGATGCTTTCTTCGGAATGGTTTTGCTTGTGTTCGATTAGATTAAATTAGATTAGATTAGATTAGATTAGATTAGATTAGATTAGATTAGATTAGATTAGATTAGATTAGATTAGATTAGATTAGATTAGATTAGATTAGATTAGATTAGATTAGATTAGATTAGATTAGATTAGATTAGATTAGATTAGATTAGATTAGATTAGATTAGATTAGATTAGATTAGATTAGATTAGATTAGATTAGATTAGATTAGATTAGATTAGATTAGATTAGATTAGATTAGATTAGATTAGATTAGATTAGATTAGATTAGATTAGATTAGATTAGATTAGATTAGATTAGATTAGATTAGATTAGATTAGATTAGATTAGATTAGATTAGATTAGATTAGATTAGATTAGATTAGATTAGATTAGATTAGATTAGATTAGATTAGATCAAAAAGATATTCTTACTTGCTGTAACATTTTGGTGAAGTTTTTCATTCTTTAAAATTATAAGCAGGGGTGATTTTATTATCAAGAAACCTCTAAATTCGAAGCAAAACATATGTGCAATAAAAATAAGCAACAATCGTTCAAAATAACATAGCTGTTTTTCAATATTTATGCAATGAAATATTCATTTCCCGAGCAGGCGGAAATAACATTTTTTGATACTTGAAAATTATACTAGGTCAATAACATGTTATGTTATTTATAACAAGATTTGTTAATCGTCGTTTTGATTTTTTTGTTGTTAGATTGTTATTGTAATAACAAACTAATAACACTTCTACGTATTCTTCGAACAAATCTTTGTTATTATTTTGTGTTATTTAACAACTAATCCGATCATCCCAATAACAGTTGAAAGTATCCTTCCATAACAAAAAATGTTATCGCAAAATTGTTTTGGCTTTCCACCAATATCAGACCAATAACAAATTTTGTTATGATAACATAAACTGTTATTAAACTCTTATGCCAAAATTGATTTTTCAAGAAGATTCCATAACACTTTCTGTTATTTCAACAGTATTTGTTATTGAAATGGCATGAATATTGTTATTACCGTCAGCCCGGAAATTAAGAATTTATAAAAAAAAAGAAAAAGTGTTGACTTTTGACCTTTCGACGTTTGTCCATTCGATCTTTGTCTTTAGACTTTTGTCATACATTCTTGAAAATTCTAAAATGATGACTGTTATTATTATTATGAATATTTGGCCCCTGTATAAAAAAAACAAAATTTCTTCAAAGAATCATAAATCGGTGGCATTTTTTACATTTCTTGTGGCTCAAAAGATGCCTTTTTGGTTTCCTGAAACCGATTAAAAAAATTACTTTTGATTATGGGTAGTTTTTTAAGAGTGTAACTATTTTTTTCTGCATGGTCCAAATCAATACCTACAACTTTGTCAAAGACACCAAATCGATCAGAAAATGTCTTCCCAAGATACAGCTATGAAAATATTTGCATATTTTTTTCTTATGAATAGCGAAAAGTATTTTTGTAAAATTTGGATTTGTCTGGATTTGTCTGTCAGCAAGGATGATATCAAGAAAGGTGCTAGCAATCAATAAATCTTAGCTGTAGCGAAAATATGTTAGTTTTGCTCTTATTTTTTTTATTTTTTGGACACCAAACTGTTATCAGTGATCAATCTAAAACAATCAAGCTCAACCAAAACTCATGTAAGTTTCCACCACACCTACTCATTAAAACAGTTAACGAAATCCTTTTTCTCAAAGCTGTAATCCAATACCCTGAAAACTCATGAAAACTTTTCAAACGACTTCCAACGACACCCTATCCCAGAACAAAGTAAGAGAGAGTGAGACTACAAATTGCCTCAAGTTCTCCCCCAACGACTTCAACAACGAGGACTCGCCTCAATTCCCACACTGTCGCACTTTCTAATCCCTAAAGTGCGGTTTTCCCTCCCCTCCCCTCAACCCTTACCTCCACTGCCGCATCACCGTCATCCGGATGACTTCGACGGGTAGGTCGTGGTGCTGTCTCCACCGCGTCCCCCCGTCCACCACCAGCGTCTGGTAATAGTTCCTCCTGTCGCCACCGTCCTCCCTCTGACCCCGCCGCCCGTCATCGGTTCGTCGATTCGCCGACCCGCCAAGAGTGCCCGGTGGTGGCGATTGGGACTGCTGACGGGTGTGATGGTGCCACACTCGTGGGTGGTGTTGCTGCTGTTGGTGGTAGTGACGTCGGTTCCGCTCGTCCACATCGCCACCGTTGGCCGCCTGACGCCGGATGATGGACTCCGTGTCGAAGCAGTGACGCATCGTTGGGTCACGATGGGGGATGGGGGGGGGGGGGGGTTATGCAGGACTAGTCCACCTCTTGAATTGATGGTGGTGAAGCCTTTTTCGTCGCAGACGAGACTCGCACACTAAACACTTCCGACTTGGGGGACGCACATTTCTTGCGACACGTGGGGTGCCATGTGGTTGTTCATTTTCAGCACGTTTTTCAAACTGCGCTCGTTTTCCTTGCGAGATACAGTTGAAATTTGAAACTTTTTTGCTATTTGAAAGAAATTTGTCGTTTTTTTAATACTCATATTTTTTTACGAATAGAATCACTGATCATTACTGATTTCAATCCATCATCAAATAATTGTACAATAGCATTTTAATTCCAAACAATTCTAAAAACTAAAGTTATTGTTCAAGAATTATTTTAATTTATTTTTTGAAAAATCTCAATGCACCGCAATTTAATTTAAATAAATGATATAAGTGTCCAAAAATCAAGTTAAAAGGTTTACTATCGACTTTAGAATTGGGCTTTGTTGTCCGATTCTATGCATTCCTTGTCCGTAAGTAATTCGGGTATATTTTTATTTATGACAAACTTTAAAAAACTTTTTCCCAGAGTAATTTTTCAAAAGGTCCTATGATGAATGACCTATGAAGGTCCTGATTTAAAAAAAAAATCGAAATTTTGATCGCAAAAACTTTTCAACTTCATTTTTCGATGTAAAATCAAATTTGCAATCAAAAAGTAATTTAGTAAAATTTTGATAAGGTGCACCGTTTTCAAGTTATAGCCATTTTTAGGTAACTTTTTTGAAAATATTCGCAGTTTTTCATTTTTTCTAAATAGTGCACATGTTTGCACACTTTTGGAAAAAATATTTTTGAAAAGCTGAGAAAATTCTCTATATTTTGCTTTTTCGGACTTTGTTGATACGACCTTTAGTTGCTGAGATATTGCAATGCAAAGGCTTAAATACAGGAAAATTGATGTTTTCTAAGTCTCACCCAAACAACCCACCATTTTATGATGTCGATATCTCAGCAAGTAATGGTCCGATTTTCAATGTTAATACATGAAACATTTGTGAAATTTTCCGATCTTTTCGAAAACAATATTTTCAAAATTTTCAAATCGAGACTAACATTTCAAAAGGGCCAAACATTCAATATTACGCCCTTTTAAAATGTTAGTCTTGGTTTAAAATTTTGAAAATATTGTTTTCGAAAAGATCGGAAAATTTCACAAATGTTTCATATATTAACATTGAAAATCGGACCATTACTTGCTGAGATATCGACAACATAAAATGGTGGGTTGTTTGGGTGAGACTTAGAAAACATGAGTCTGCGATCAGCAGAGAAGCGAGTCAGACGTGCGTCCCTCACAAACCAAAAAAGTGCAAAAAATGCCTCACGGCAAGAAAAAGAGGCGGTCCTCACCAGCAGGATCGGCAGATTTGAAGAAGCTAAAGAATGCCGAAGCGATACCTGCAAAGCCAGGCAGTTTGAGCAAGGACGCTCAAAATTCGTCTGGTAACCAGTTCGCTACCCTCCCTGTGGACGTGAGCGAGAAGGAAGAATTTGAACGACGGGAGAAGTTGCCACCCATTTTTGTGAAAACATCGTCATCGGATTCGGTGCGAAAGTGGCTGACCGGGTTTATCAAATCTGGTGCTTTACGAGCTTCCATTCGCTTGTGTGCTGATGGACTCAAAATTCTGCTACCTACCAGAAAGGATTACAACTACGTTCGGGATTTCCTGAACAACACCAAGATTGAATACTACAGCCATGACGATCCAGGTAAACGCCCCATGAAACAGGTCCTCCGAGGCCTGTATGACATGGATGTGAGTGTGCTGAAAGAAGAGCTCAAAACTCTTAAGTTGAACGTGATCGAAGTCTTCAAGATGACGAGACACAACAAGGACATCAAGTATCGTGATCAACTGTACCTGGTTCATCTCGAGAAAGGATCGACAACGCCGTCTGAGCTGAAAGCAGTTCGGGCAATTTTCAACATCATCGTGTCTTGGGAACGTTATCGTCCAGTGCACCGTGACGTGACACAGTGTTCGAACTGTTTGCAGTTTGGGCATGGTGGAAGGAACTGTTTCATCAAGAGTCGTTGTGCAACCTGTGGAGGTGAGCACAAAACTCAAGCATGCGATACAATCAACAAGAACATTGAAGCTAAATGCTTCAATTGCGGCGGCGACCATTCGACCAAGAATCGAAGCTGCCCAAAACGTGCTGAGTTTGTGAAAATTCGGCAGCAAGCGACGACGAGGCACCAACCAAATCGTCGCAAAACACCACCAACTTTCACGGACGTGGATTTTCCTGCTTTGGCGTCACCTGGAGCGGGATCTGTTCGAGTGGTTCCAAATCTGCAGCCATTGCCGTTGAATCAGCGGCAAAAAGTTGCAGAGAATACAACACCTCCTGGCTTCAGTCAGCAACCGAGGGAAAACCAACCAGCATCAACGGATGAAGGCAGTAGTGACCTGTTTTCACCACAAGAACTTATGAACATTTTCATCGAGATGACAACAACACTGCGTGGTTGCAAAACTCGTGCGGAACAAGTAAGAACGCTTGGAGGATTTATCTTAAAATACAGTTCGTAGTTTACTCGTTCTAATGATTTTGAATATTTCAATGAATTTGCTTTTTTAGTTTTAAGTTAGGATTAGTTGTTGAAGTGATTTTTTTTTTCTTTTTTACCCAAATGTATTCGATTCAATGCAAAAATGTAAAACAATTTGAAGTAAATAAATGAATGTGAACAGTTAATAAGAAAACGAAAAATATAACAAAGATGAAGAGCATGTAGCCATACCACTTAGAATGTAAATGAAATGTAATTATTATAAGAAAGTTCAATAAAGACATATTTAATTTCAAAAAAAAAAAAAAAAAACTTAGAAAACATCAATTTTCCTGTTGTTAAACCTTTGCATTGCAATATCTCAGCAACTAAAGGTCGTATCAACAAAGTCCGAAAAAGCAAAATATAGAGAATTTTCTCAGCCTTTCAAAAATATTTTTTCCAAAAGAGTGCAAACATGTGCACTATTTAAAAAAATGAAAAACTGCGACTATTTTCAAAAAAGTTACCTAAAAATGGCTATAACTTGAAAATGGTGCACTTTATCAAAATTTCACTAGAGTACTTTTTGATTGCAAATTTGATTTTACATCGAAAAATGAAGTTGAAATTTTTTTGCGACCAATATTTCGATTTTTTGAAAAAATCAGTATTGATTAAAAATTCATTACTCGGTCAAAGATTTTTTGCACAACCTGGAAATTTCTGAAAAGTTGGCATTTTATGTCCTCTAAAACATATCAAAAAATAAAAAAAATAAAAATAGTGTTTTTTCGCAAATCAAGTTTTAGTGATAAAAAGTTAAATAAAAAAATCACCAATTTTTTTAACAGTGTATCATTTTTTTCAGTGTAGTCTGTATCCATACCTACAACTTTGCCGAAGACACCAAATCGATCAAAAAATTCCTTCAAAAGATTCAGATTTTTGAATTTTAATACATCATTTTTGTATGGACAGCTGCCAAATTTGTATGGAAAATTTTATGGACAAACTAATGATGCAAAATGGCTTCTTTAGGCATACCGAAGGCACCAAAAAAGTTTCAGTCGGATTTAAAAATACAAAAAAAATCGAATGACCGAAATCCTAGAGAACTGCTCAACTTTTGAACCATACAGGAGTACGGATAAAAGTTTTGCATCCGAGTTTTGAAATTTAGAAAAGATATGTTTTTTTTTTGCAAAAAAAAAGTTAAATTGAGCTGCAATTGAAAATTAATTTACAGAAATTTTATGTAAGGTTACCGGTTTTGGGATATGGCCACAAAAAGTTTGATACCAACTTTTTTTTTCAGTTTTTGATTTTTCAAAATAGTGTCCATGAGTGGGCGCTCCGAAAATATTTTTTCGAAAAGTTGCACATTTTTAGTTAATCAAACTTTTCGAAAATTGTGCACTTTAGCAAAATTTCTGTAAGCACTTTTCGATTGCAAATTCGATTTTATTTTTTTTCAAACATAAAAAATGTTTTTCTTAAAATTATAACTTGAAGGCAAAATTTTTGCCCATGTTTTTCTATGGCTCAAAAGTTGCGGGTTTTTCTCCTGAAACATATTAAAAAAATCAAAAATTTAAAAATATGTATTCAGGGAAATTGTTTTTTCCGTGTACCAATTGTTGTCTGAATTGTCTTAAGAGTACTTTACTCTTTAGGCAAATTTGATTTTACATGATAAACTATAGTCAATAAATTTAAAGATTTTTTAAATTTTCAGGTCACATATAGGGGAAATATACCCTTTCTCAGCCTAATTCTATTATCGGCCTATCAGCACTTTGATAATGAACTACAGCTTTGATAAATTGTTTTTTACTGTTCCAAAGTAATAAATAGCTCAAATAAAAATGAGCAAGCAACTCTCTATTGTTGATGTATCTAAAAATGTTTATTTAATAGTAGAAAACTGCAAAAGTGATTAGAATTGGTCGAACGGCTTAGAGTGATTAGAATGGGTATCTTTCCCCTATGACATATGAAACACAATAGCTTATAGGACCTTTTTTTAACAAAAAACTCTAAAAATGTTTTTGTGTATTATTTCTAGTTTTGCCAAAAACTGCATTTTCTTCAAATTACTTTTTTCACGTGTTTATGTCCCCTCAAAAATATCAATTTCAAATTATAATTTCAAAAGAAAATATACAGTCATCCCTCATATTCGGAACAGTTTACAGATCGGCCAATGTTCAACAAATCATATAAAATCGATGATTGAACATTATGATTTGCTTTTACCTTCATGTGAAAGCTTTTCTTGCGATCTTTCGATTGATGTATAGACCGGCTATACATTTTTACGTTTTATATCAAGTTTTCAAAGAAAAACATTGACCCTTGAAATCCACAAATTCGGAACACTTTTTCTTACGATGTAAACAAACTTTCTTTTCTCCCCAGGAATACATATTTTTTTACAAAATAATGACTTTGCACTCTGAAACCAATAAAACTCATGCTTAGTAATGTTTTATGAATGGTCTGATAACTTTTTGTGAAAATATCAGTTAAATTCAGGTGTTCCACAATTGTGGGAGACACAATAACATCCCACAATCATGGAACAGGCAATTTGGAGGCAGTGTTTTGGTGCTCTGGATAAAATAGTCTTGAAACGCAGTTTTTGTTTAAAAAGTAGTATTACTTTTACTAGTGAAATAGCAAGAGAATATCCAAATAAAGGCCCTAAAAATAGCAGGGTCGGTAGAAAAGTTGCATTTTGCATTCTATTGACAAATTACCACAAAAGTGTTCCGAATTTGTGGGTGTTCCGAATATGTGGGATGACTGTATATAAAATATGGAAAATTTAGTTTTTGTTAAAAAAAGTTAATTTGAAAATTGTCAAATTTTTGTTCCCGTGTACCTATTTTTCATGCAGTAGTCTTAATAACCTTATTGACCTGAAACACTTTTTGAAAGTTATTGGTTGCGTTTCTTATCTTATTTTTAAGGTTATTTGTGTACTTTATTTGTAGACAATGATGTTGAATAAAAGTGGAACCAGTTTGTAATATTTTTGGGTATTTTATAAACCTTTTCTCTAATTCAATCTGAAGTTAGAATGTGTATTTTGTTTTTTTTTATTATGTGAATTCTATTAATAATATTTCATATTTCATGACATTTAAAAACATTATTTAAATTTAATGTTGGTTTAAAATGATTGTCTAAAAAAATATGTAAATTTGCCCTGCTTTCAATGAATAAAAAAAGAAAGTTTTAAGTTTCTATTGCTTATGATTAATTTTGGAAAAGGGACAGAAAAAAACTTAACAAGTGTTTACTGATTTTAAATGTTGTTTAAAGCAATTGTTTATAAATTTGGAGTAAAATTTGACTACTCCTAACCTCCTAAAACAAAGAAAAAAAAAGATCATGAAAAGACAAATGTGGTAGCAAAATAAACTTAACACTTAAATGTTTGGGTAGTATTTGAACTCCTATTTTTTTTCTTAACAATGTTATAACTATTGGTAGAATTGACCAAATTCAATGCTTTCGATTGTAAAAGATTAAGATTTGTCAATATTTGCGTTAAGAAATTTGCAGATATTTTGATAATTGTGGGCCAGTAGCATAATTTTCACCATTACCAAACTATGTATGATGTCTACATTTCAGTTTGTTTAAAAATGTTGATATTTAGACTTGAAATAAAAAAAATATCGTTTTAATATTTTGCCCGTCTTTGTCCCGACCACATTTAATGGACAAACAGTAAAAATATTATTTGCACAATATTTAACGAAAAAAACTGTTGAATTCTTAAATCGATTAAATTAGCTATTACAATAAATGCTTTCTCCACAAAACTTTTGAAGCTGTTTGCTGCTGCTTTTCACATTTACAGCTATTTTAAACTGCGGCTTTTCACTTTCAAAAATAGATTCTTCCACCCCTCAGGTACTCCAACTGTTATCCAACACCCCAGATCA
The DNA here is from genome assembly GCF_016801865.2 of Culex pipiens pallens. Lineage (NCBI taxonomy): Eukaryota > Metazoa > Arthropoda > Insecta > Diptera > Culicidae > Culex > Culex pipiens. The sequence goes on along the minus strand of NC_068938.1, from coordinate 182,670,606 downwards.
CCGCAATTTCCGCAACGTCCCTCACCTCAACACTTGTCTTCCTTATTCTGTACACACTTTCCCCACACGCACTCGCTTCGCTCCCAGAACATATATTTTATCCAGCTTTTCCAAAATACACACAACACTAAAACATTAAAAATACCCCAGAGGGGTTCACGAAGAGTTATATTCCACCAAACCAGCCTGAGCAGCGCCTGAACGAACGCAACCCGGCAGACACCGACCGACAGAGTATCGATTTTACGCCACACAACTCAGACCTGCTTCCAGCCGAACCACTGCTGACTGAACCAGCCAAGTCGGTCTTCCTGGCCTGATAGCTAGCTCTCTCTCCAAATAAACACCCCTCGCAAGAACAAAAACAAAACTGGGTCTCGCAAGCAACGTCGCGCGCGGAGGAGTTGGTGCAAAACTTCAGCGAACTTAAAAAAAACCACGTGCGCGACCTCCGGAACTCCACGTTTGGTCAAATCCACTTCTTCAGCGACCTGCTGCAGCAGCTCGCGTCAACGACGCGGTTATTCAACGAAACAAATTCGGAATTCGATCTATGACATTGAAGGACCCTCTCCCCTCGTGAAGAGTTGCGCTAAAGTCCTCAATGTTAACCACTTTTTGGCCACCGCCGCTGACCGGATGTGGCGCCCGGTCACAATTCGCGAAACTTAACCTCAAAACTGTAATCGAAACTACGTCCACGTTCCAATGATATCGCTCAACACTTGATGAAAACCGACGACGACCGGCCAGCTCCTCGTGGAATGCAAAGCTGACGAGTCCCGAAATGGCACTGTGGCACACGGCCGGAAAAGCACACACAACTCCCCGGCACTTTGAGTTCTTTTCGTAGTGTTTCAGTGTTTTTTCGAGTTTCGTCTATTTTCCCCCCCGACCATGATTTTTGGGGGGAATGAGGTGGTGTTTTTTCCTGCTACCCACAGCTGCTGACCCCCACCGAGTCCTGCAATGTGGCAACTAGGGGGGTTGTTCTTTGGGAAATGGGAAATCGATTGTTTTCAAGTTTCTTGACAATTTCTTCTATTGAAGGGAAACCAAAGCTGTAAGTATTTGATTTGACGATATGAACAAAAAAAAAACGTTACTTAATCCACCCTTAGGTGGTTGGTGCCTTCCTCACATTTAGAGGGTAATGCTATCCAAAATAGATACAAAAGGGCGGACCTTTCAGTGTTCTATCAACTTGATTCATTATTCATACCATCAGATTGGGTAGATCCGGACTCAGATGAGTTTTAAATTTACACTTAAGTGCTTATAACTTTTGATAGGGTTGTCAGATCAGAATTCTTTTAAATTCGTTAGAAAGGTGTTTTGATTACCCATCCAACGAAAGGACGCATGACAGATCCGGCCTACGTGTTCATCAAAATATCTGATATCCGGCCTCTAAAATATGTATAAATAACACTTAAGTGCTTATAACTTTGGATAGGGTTATCAGATCTTTAATGCTTTGGACTCGTTCGAAAGGTGTTTTGATTGCCCATCCAACGAAAGGTCGCATGGTAGATCCGGCCAACGTTTTAATCAAAATATTTGAGATCCGGCCTCTAAAATGTGTATAAATAACACTTAAGTGCTAATAACATTTCATAGGGTTATCAGATCTTCAATGTTTTGGATTTGTTAGAAAGGTCTTTTGATTACCCACCCAAAAATAGGTCGTATGACAGATCCGGCCAACGTTTTCATTAAAATATTTGAGATCCGGCCTCTAAAATGAGTTTAAATAACTCTTAAGTGCTTATAACTTTTGACAGGGTTGTCAGATCTTCAATGTTTTGGACTCGTTAAAAAGGTGTTTTAATTACCCATCCATCGAAAGGTTGCAAGACAGATCCGGCCAACGTTTTCAACCAAATATCTGAGATCCGGCCTCTGACAAGTGTATAAAAAACACTTATGTGCTTATAACTTTTGGTAGGGTTGTCAAATCTTCAATGTTTTGAACTCGTTAGAAAGGTCTTTTAAACACCTTTCAGAAAATGTATAATATGCCTGGTTTTCTTACAAAAACCACCCTTTTTACAATCTTCCGGACTTTATTCAAAATCGTTTTTTTAGCATAACTTTTGAAGTACTTAACTAAACTTCATAATTTTCAATAGGGACTTATGGGACCCCAAGACGAATCGAATGAGACCAAAACGGTCCAAATCGGTTAAGCCAGTGCTGAGATAATCGAGTGCATATTTTTGGGTGCACAGACTCACATCCCTACACACACACACACACACACACACACACACACACACACACACACACACACACACACACACACACACACACACACACACACACACACACACACACACACACACACACACACACACACACACACACACACACACACACACACACACACACACACACACACACACACACACACACACACACACACACACACACACACACACACACACACACACACACACACACACACACACACACACACACACACACACACACACACACACACACACACACACACACACACACACCCGTGAACCGTGGGGACAGGTGAGGGTCCCTGCGGAGCTTAGCTGCCAGCTACCGGGCGGGTTGCAGTAGGCGGATAGCTGTCGGCGATTGCATACATTCATTGCATCGCCCCCGGACCAGCAGCGGGAGGATGTCTAGGACGTGGCGGAATTGAACAAGGGCACTGTTTAATTTCTTCGAAAAAACCACATGGGTCCGTAAACACCTCTGTCAAGCGATCGAACGCCGCTATAAGTGTTTTAGCCCAAAACCTCACCAAACCCCGAATCCAAGATGTGATGCGACCCGTGTCGAGGGATGCATGGCTGGGGGGGTTCAACAAATTCCCAGTCGATAACGGAGCCTGTGGGGCACAGGGGCGAACCCCACACGTAATTTGCCCTTACTGCGTCACGGCAGGGCACTGGCGCAGCGGACCGTATTTCCCTAGCGACTCGTGGGATTCAAAATGAAGACAAGTGAAACAAACCAACAAAAGGGTCCCGATGCGCCCCAAGCATCGGAAAACACGGAGGTAGAAGAGGACGCAAACGTCGAAATGGCAGGAGGCGAGTCAAACGGCGGCGACACAGCAGGCGGAGTGGCGAGCGCGTTCCGTGGAAGCGGGAAGGTGTTGAGATCCCCAGTGTTGAACCAGGCGGCTGCTTCGAGTCAGCAGATAGGAGTAATTGGAGAGGAGACTCCCAAGTCATCCTTGTTGAACTTCGCCGGCAGTACCCCTCAGGACGGAGTCCTGCTTGGAAGGACCGCGTTACAGGAGGTCAGGAGGAGGGTCAACGAACTCTTTGATTTCATCAAGGACAAAAACAACGTCCACACCAGAATCAAGCAGATGGTGAATGGAGTCAAGGCAGCCATGAATGCCGCAGAGCGCGAAAACAACTCGCTGGTGGTGACGCGGAATTCACTGAAGCTCAGAGCTGAAAGAGCCGAAGAAACGCTGAATGCAAAACTGGAGGAGGAAGCGCTACGGGAGAAAGAACCGAAAACGCCGCCCGGCCCAAGCTCTAAAAGGGACAGGGAAACGCCTGGAGAGGAGGAGGACGCAAAGAAGCAGAAGCAGGGGAATGGAGACAGTCCGGACCCGGCGAAGGAACCAGAACCAACCCCAGGGAAGGAGAAGGAATGGGAGAAGGTCAAGAAGAAGAAGCGGAAGAAAAAAGGGAAGCAGAACGAGGACACCCAAAAACCCAAGTTTCGCAGGGAGCGTAACAAAGGCGAGGCTTTGGTGGTCGAGGTGAAGGAAGGTGTTTCGTACGCAGACCTCCTCCGGAAAGTACGAACCGATCCGGAACTCAAGGAGCTTGGCGAGAACGTGGTTAAAACCAGGCGCACCCAAACCGGAGCGATGCTTTTTGAGCTGAAGAAGGATCCCGCGGTCAAGAGCTCAGCTTTTAAGTCCCTCGTCGAGAAAGCCGTAGGCTACGAGTCGAAGGTAAGAGCGCTATCACCGGAGACAACGATCGAGTGCAGGAACTTGGACGAGATCACGACGGAGGAAGAGCTAGAAGATGCGCTGATCGTTCTTCTGGATGACCGTACGACACCGATGGCAATCCGGTTGAGGAAAGCCTACGGCGGCACGCAAATTGCGTCGATCCGACTATCGACGCCTTCGGCGTCTAAGCTGCTGGAAACCGGCAAGGTCAAAGTAGGGTGGTCGGTGTGCCCACTGAGGCCTGTTCCTCGAGTGACCCAGCAGATGACGAGGTGTTTCCGCTGTATGGGTTTCGGCCACCAGGCGAGAAATTGCGACGGTCCCGATCGAACCAACAGTTGCAGAAGGTGTGGTAGAGAAGGCCACATGGCAAGAGACTGCAAAAATAAGCCGAAGTGCGTGCTCTGTAAAGAAGGCGATGGCAATAGCCATGCGACGGGTGGCTTTAATTGCCCGGTGTACAAGAAGCTGGCCTCGGGCAAAAAGTAATGGAGGTGTCCCAGGTGAACCTCAATCACTGCGACACTGCACAGCAACTGCTGTGGCAGTCGACCGCGGAGACGGGGTGTGACGTGGCAATTATTGCAGAACCGTACCGAGTTCGACGAAGCCCGATCGTTATCGGAGGTGACTTCAACGCGTGGGCGGTCGAGTGGGGTAGCAGATGCACCAATGCTAGGGGGCATAGCCTAATGGAAGCTCTGGCAAAGCTAGACGTTAGGCTGGCGAATCGCGGAACCAGCAGTACCTTCCGCAAAGACGGTCGTGAGTCCATTATCGACGTTACGTTCTGTAGCCCGCGACTGGCGGCCGACATGAACTGGAGGGTGAGTGAGGACTATACCCATAGCGATCACCAAGCGATCCGGTACAGCATCGGGAGACGAGCCCCTGTACCAGATAGGAGCAGCCGGTCCTACGGAAGGAAATGGAAGCTGCAGTACTTCGACGAGGGTCTCTTCGTGGAAGCGCTCCATTGGTGTGATGGTCCCCAAGACTTGAGTGCCGACGTGCTAACAGCACAACTGGTGACAGCATGCGACACAACCATGCCGCGGAGACTGGAGCCAAGGAACTGTCGTCGTCCAGCCTACTGGTGGAATGAAGAACTCGGTACCCTTCGGGCAAGTTGCCTCAGCGCCAGAAGACGAGTCCAGAGAGCAAGATCCGAAGCAACTAGAGAGGAGTGCAGAGAGGAGTACCGGTCTGCAAAGGCCGCGCTCAAGAAAGCGATCAAATGCAGCAAGACAAACTGCTTCAAGGAGTTATGCCAAGACGCTGATGCAAACCCTTGGGGGAGCGCATATCGTGTAGCGATGGCGAAGATCAGAGGCCCATCGATGGTGGCTGAAACGTGTCCCGACAAGCTGAAGGTCATTGTGGAAGGGCTCTTCCCAAGACATGACCCAACGACATGGCCTCCTACACCGTACAACGACGAAGGGGGTAGCAACGCCGAAGGTCATCTGATCACCAACGAGGAACTTGTGGCAGTAGCGAAGAGATTGAAGGTGAAGAAAGCTCCCGGTCCGGATGGAATCCCGAATTTCGCCCTGAAATCGGCGGTTCTAGCATTCCCGGACAGGTTTCGAACAGTCCTGCAGGAATGCCTGGACGAAGGACACTTCCCCGACCCGTGGAAGATTCAAAAGCTCGTGTTGCTGCCGAAGCCAGGCAAACCACCGGGGGACCCATCATCGTATAGGCCTATATGTTTGCTGGACACCCTCGGAAAGCTTCTGGAACGGATCATCCTTAACCGGCTGACCAAGTACACGGAGAGCGAGCATGGCTTAGCAGCGAGGCAGTTCGGCTTCCGTAAAGGGAGATCCACGGTGGACGCCATCCGGAAAGTGGTCGAGAAAGCCGACGAAGCGCGGAGGAAAAAACGCAGGGGGAACCGTTGCTGCGCAATAGTCACGATTGACGTCAAGAACGCGTTCAACAGTGCGAGCTGGGCGGCCATAGCAGCAGCGCTGCACAAAATGAAGGTGCCTGACTATTTGTGCATGATCTTGAAGAGCTACTTCGAGAACCGCGTGCTGGTCTACGACACTGCCGATGGACAAAAAACCGTTGTTGTTACCGCGGGAGTTCCACAGGGATCCATTCTGGGTTCAGCACTGTGGAATGGAATGTATGACGGAGTGTTGACACTGGGACTACCCAACGGCGTAGAGATTGTGGGCTTTGCAGACGACATAGTGCTGACGGTAACCGGCGAAAATGTCGAGGAGGTCGAAGTGCTGGCTATGGAGGCAATCGCAATGATCGAGAACTGGATGCTCGAGGTGAAGCTGCGGATCGCTCACCACAAGACGGAGATGGTGCTGGTTAGTAACCACAAGAAGGTGCAGCAGGCCCAAATTCACGTTGGAGAACACGTCGTGCACTCGAAGAGAGCGCTCAAGTACCTCGGGGTGATGGTGGATGACCGGCTGAACTTCAACAGCCACGTCGATTACGCCTGCGAGAAGGCGGCGAAGGCGATCATGGCACTGTCGAGGATGATGCCGAACAACGCTGGACCCAGGAGCAGTAGGCGCCGCCTCTTGGCAAGTGTCGCGACGTCCATACTTAGGTACGGCGGACCGGTATGGTGGACGGCGCTGGGGACGAAGCGAAATCGAGCGCTGCTCGACAGAACGCAGAGACTGATGGCCATGCGGGTTGCAAGCGCGTACAGGACCATTTCGTCGGAAGCAGTTGGCGTCATAGCCGGAATGATCCCCATCGGCATCACACTGAAGGAGGACACCGTGCGCTACACCCGGAGAGGCACGAGAGGTATCCGGGAAGCTGCGAGAGCCGAATCGCTGGCAAGGTGGCAACGTGAGTGGGACACCACGGAGAAAGGCAGATGGACGCATCGGCTTATCCCGTCCGTATCCACGTGGGTGAGCAGAAGGCATGGAGAGGTCACCTTCCACCTCACACAGTTCCTGTCGGGCCATGGCTGCTTCAGGAAGTACCTGCACAGGTTTGGACATGCAGAGTCTCCTCTCTGTCCGGACTGCGTCGATTGCGAGGAAACACCGGAGCACGTGGTGTTCGCCTGCCCTCGCTTCGAGGCAGCGCGAAGCGAAATGCTGGCCATTATCGGAGCGGACACCAGCCCGGATAATGTGGTGCGAAGAATGTGCAGCGACATCGCCAAGTGGAATGCGGTCGTCGGAGCGGTGACGCAGATCACTTCGGCTCTCCAGCGGAAATGGAGAGACGATCAGAGGAGGAACGACTAGGAGCCTAGTCGAAAACCCACGAGTGTGGCTGTGAAGGAGAGCACGTTATGATGGTCGGCTCTACCAAATCGGTACACGTCTCGATGGTCACAGGAGTCGAGAACCCACGAGTGTGGCTGTGAAGGAGAGCACGTTATGACGGTTGGCTCTACCAAATCGGTACACGTCTCGATGGTCCAAGGAGAGGGCTGCATATGACTAGCCGATCAAAAGCAACGCGATTCTTGGGCGCGGTTAAACCCTCGCATGGACTCATATGTATGTAGGACAGGAAATGGTTCTAGCACCCGGCATGGATCCTGTAAGTAGACTAGTGCAGAAAATGCAACGCCTCCCCCCGAAGTTATACCGAAAGGTGGTCCCGGGGGGACAAGGGCACGGCGTTCAAGGACTGGTTTAGTGGGTCGGGAAAACTCTTTTTTTTGTTTTCCCAACCCCACACTACCTGAGGAATGAATTCTCAGGTGTCTGGTAGCAGATTCCGACCTTGTAAAAAAAAAAAAAAAAAAAAAAAAAAAAAAAAAAAAAAAAAAACACACACACACACACACACACACACACACACACACACACACACACACACACACACACACACACACACACACACACACACACACACACACACACACACAGACATTTGCTCAGAATTTGATTCTGAGTCGATATGTATACGTGAAGGTGGGTCTAGGAGGTCAAATTAAGAAGTTCGTTTTTCGAGTGATTTTATAGCCTTTCCTCAGTAAATTGAGGAAGGCAAAAAACTGAATGAATTTGAAACCAGTCGAAATAATTTTTAATTGCAATCCAAAAAAAAAAACTTTTGATTATGAATTTTCGTACATTTTCCAAAATGTTTGGATTCTGAATGAAAAATCAGAATTATTCAATGTTTAAATTGAAAATGATTCAAAATTTTATATATGTTTCTTTGAAATACAGGCAATTTTTTTCAAAATGCAAAGAAATTTAATTAAACACAAGTTGCATAAAACATATTCCATTTAATCTTTCTAAGTGAGAAATGTTGGTAACAGAACGAAAAACAAAACATTAAAATTTTTGGTAACAATAAAATTGTTGATAAATTTTGATTCTAAATATATGCTCCGAAATTTTCGACTAAATCAGCAAGTTTACCCGAGCATGGGTAAATAACAAGGAAAATGCGTAATAATACCTTTCTCCGGTATCAATACCAAATTTTGGTATTCCTGGACCCTTTAAAATTTGTCTTAAGGATTATGCAAGAGCAAAATGTGCTATCATACCAATTAAAGGTATTGTTTTGATATTGCAAAATTGCAGAATTTGTCAATGGTCGAACACCACATATTGGTATTCTTTTGGTATTACAGTGTTTTATCAAATTCCTCTGAAACTATGGGAAAATTTTGACCAATTTTGACAAAATAATTAATTTTGCGCTAAAATTATGTCTCAAAGCAAATGCTTTAAATGAAAACCGGAAATTTCAAACTTGATTTTAAACATTTTTGATATACCCCCTAAAGAAATGACTTGAAATTGTGAAAAAAATTCTAAGTCAGGATGGCACATTTTGGTATTATTTTGGTATTAAGGGTGCACAGCAACCGAAGAAGTTGTTGTCTTCTTATTCCAAATTTGTCAAACTTACGGACCCAATCCTGAAAGAATCTGATTGTCAAAATGGTCAAACTTTATTGTAAATAACTTTGAAGACTGTAATTTAGGGGATGAATAAAAAATCATATCGATAGTTCCCGTATTTTTGAAGATACTAAAATGTCTGTAACAGAAATCTGGGTGTAAAAGCGATGGTTGATGTGTACCGTTAAAGTATTTTATCAAATTCCTCTGAAACTATGGGAAAATTTTGACCAATTTTGACAAAATAATTAATTTTGCACTAAAATGATGTCTCAAAGCGAATGCTTTCATTGAAAACCGGAAATTTCGAACTTGATTTTAAACATTTTTGATATACCCCCTACAGAAATGACTTGTAATTGTGGAAAATTTTCTAAGTCAGGATGGCACATTTTGGTATTATTTTGGTATTGAAAGGTTTCATCAATTTTCTCTGAAACTATGGGATTATTATTTACCAATTTGGACAAGATAATAAATTTTGCGCTAAAATGACTCGAAAAAAAACCAAATACTTTGAAAAACGAGTCAATCGATAGATTATTGAATTTTGGTGAATTTCAATCCAGTTTTATTTTAATTACACTTATTTTTCAATCTTGTTATTTTTCAGAATCTTCAAGAACTTCATGCACAGGCCGTTCATCAATGACAAATGCATTCGGTGTGGTGAAGAATATCACTAAGAACAACATGGAATCATCAGGTGAGTAGATTTGGCTGTTGCATATGGATCATTTCCGTTTTTCCACTAACTGCAACTGCTGCACTAAAAATGGTATGAAAATACCAAATTTTGGTATTACTTGTGCAAATATCAGCGACCAAAATGTGATCTTGGTTGCCCAGTAATAGATGGTAAAATACCATCAAATCATACCAAAATCATGTATGTGGAAGACCACAGGAATACCAAAATATGATTTTCCAAAGGCGCGGGAATACCTAAAATTAAAACCATGGCAATACCAAGTTTTGGTATTCAAACAATGTTCAAAAATCCAGAAGACCTCAACTTGGTATGGAAATGGTTTTATGTTGAGGTATTATTTTACCCTTGGAATAACATGGTTTGGTATTGTTGTGCCCTTCCACATACAAGACTTTGGTATGATTTCATGGTATTTTACCATCTATTACTGGGCAACCAAGGGCACATTTTGGTCGCTGTTATTTGCTCAAGTAATACCAAAATTTGGTATTCCCGTGTTATTTACCCCTGCTCGGGTATGTTGCTCGGCTCTGATTGAGGTTGATGCGCTTAGAGTTAAACAAAAAATATCTAAATTAACAAAACTTTAAGCAAGAAGTATTTATTGTGTCAATCTGCTTTTTACTGTAATGCAAAATAAATGTTTTCAAAGAAGTTTGAAATCTCCAGTTTTCCTCACCCCAAGGGCCAAAAGTAAGTAATCAACTTCTATTGGAAAAAAGTGTACAAAAGACTGTAAACTATTTCAAGAGATTTTTTTTTTGAAAAAGTAAAATTTATGTTTTTTTTATTTTGCTATTTAGATTTATTTGAAACCGCCTTGAGTCAGGAGTATTCCAAAACACCATAAAAGTTCAAAAAATCTTGTTTATTTGATCTTTCTTCAAAAAAATACTATAAATTTAGAAATTGTCCAACGTTTATTTTTTAACTTGCCTTAGCCTGGTACAAATTTTATTTAAAGTTTTTGTCTCCCCTCCCCCTTCAATGTGAGCCCGCAAAATGAGGGGGCAAAAAAATATTTTTTCAAAAAACTTCTAAATTTCAATGGAATTTGAAGTGCAATCAGCTGAAATCAATTAAAAGTGCATTCTCCTGAGTTTAAAATCATTTTTAGCATATCTGGGTTGATTTAAAAATCTTTAGAATTTTTGAAAATTGTCGATGTTTATGATCGAAAAAAAAAACATTTCACTAAAATTTTTAATTTATTGAAAACTGTTCTGATCTTGGTTATGATTCATATTTTGCATCAAAATAGTATAGGACAACGAATTTAATGGTTAAAATAAATCAATCAAGATCAACTTATAGCTCGACTGCATGTAAACATTAATACAACTACAAGAAAATGTATACCTATTCCACACAGAAAAAAATGATGGTAATATTCATCAGGAAATGGTGACAGATTTTGTGTCGAGAAAAATGATTAATTTTACATCAGAAAATGATTCAAATTTTCAGCATTCCAAAAATCAACTTTTTTTTCTGTGCATTTTTAAATTTCAAATCGTACAACAAATCAAAATACCTTTGGTATTTCTTGATGAGAAGTATTTTTCCATCAAACTGTTTGGACAGTAAGTAAAATTAATTCATACTCCACATTAATGAAATTTCTTTAAAACTTGCCATTTCGACCAGTTTGAGAGAGGATTGACAAATTTAGTTGAAATGAATAAAATCATGCAGAAATTAAGTTTTTCATGGCAAATAAATTTTCTAGAATAAGTCATACTAGTTACAGTTCTTGAACAAATTGGTTAAGCTTTTTAGTCAAAATCTAACATCTCGTGTTTGTTTTACTTCAAACAACTCAATCTTTTCAAATATTTGGAGCAAAATATGTTTGCATTTTCTGGGCAGCCTCAAACAGTACAAAGTAAATTCCAATAATTTTTAATGGTTTTTGCCTCACGGTTTTCAGGTTTATAATTGACTTTGGTTGAATGTTTATTCATAGCTTAGATACATGATTGAAATTATACGATAAACTAACATGATTCCACTATCAATCTTCCAATTTTTCATATTTAACCTCCTTACACCCATTGTTGCACCAGTGAAAAATCATTCTTTTACTTCAAATTGCAATTTCTTGAATACAAGGTTTGAACGTATTGAAGTAGTTCTTCTTGCAAAAACCTATTTGAAATTTGTTATGAAACCAATATTTTTTTCATCTTACTTGATCATGGCGTGAAACAAAAATGGCGAGGTAAACAAAAACGAAAAAAAAACTTAATTTTGCTTTGGCGATAATGGGTTTAAATTTATCTATATTTATCCAATTATTCTTTAAAAAGTTTACCTGAATTGGTCAATTTCGAGTTGCTTCAGAAATTAATATTATAATTTTGCAATTTTTGACAGAAGCATGACTGTTATAAATTATAACACATTTTGTAATACACAGCAAAAAAAAAAAGTTAAATTTTGGAATGTTGAAAATTTGGTTGGTTGAATATTACCTTTTTTTACAGTAATATTACTCAAAAAATGTGTAAAACCTGATGCAAATTCATCAGAGATGAAAATTCACCAATTCCTGCTGAATTATTAAATTTTTTTTATCACAAGATCTATCACCATTTCCTGATGAATATACCATCATTTATTTTCTGTGTATCTTAAGGACTTAGGGTAAGAGCACTTTTATTGTTAATATTAACACCTGTAGCCCCGATGGGGTCAAAAAAGTTGGAAATGCAACTTCACCGTTTCTTTGAACCCCTAGAAAAAAGTTGAAAATTCCTTTTTTATTAAAACTTACACCCAAAATTCAGAATCGAGATAATCGTTCTCTCAAAATTTATTGAGGGCTCAGTGCCAAAATCGATAGAATAATGGTACCAACTCACACCATCATAACAAATGAGTTCATTCGTTAGTTGAATCAATAAATCTCCAACAAGTGTCATACATCGACTTCTGACTTCTCCATGGTCATCAAGCTGTGGTGGCCGAGGCAGCTAAGTCATTGGATTGGTTTGTCAAAGGTCTCTGGTTCGATTCCCGTTGTCGACACTTTTGGTTTTTTGTTTGACGGATGAACTTTTTTTGCAAATGAACCTCGAGAGAATAGTTCTATCGCCCATCTCGAGCTGTGTTCTCTGGGTTCGTGAATGGTACCACTATTCTCTCGACTCGAGACCATGATTCTCTCGGACTAGCGCTGCCAGTTTTGGGTGTATAGTAGACGCATTTTTTGTCCTTGACCTTGTTAAAGAAGATTCTTGACATTCTTTCGGATCGAATACAACAAGAATCGTTCAAATCAGTTGAGTTTTCGCCGGGATACAGCCGGTTGAAGTTGCATTTCCAACTTGTTTGACCCTCTTGGAGCTTCGCGTAAGTTTTGACCCCGTTGGTGCTACAAGTGTTAATACAAATACGTATACAGTCGAGGACACCCGAAAATGTATTACACAAATTAAAACAGCCAGACCTACTGCATTATGATTACCGCAGACAGGATTCTGAGAATGGATCACGTTCCACAAAAATCTCAAGGGAGGAAGGATGCATGGACATAACAAACGCTCCAGTTTACAGTTTTTTTGATAACATTAATTTATTTGCCTACAAACAATTCCAGGGAAATTTTAGTTTACAAATGCCTATACAAAATTGTGATTTTCAAGAATAATAAAATCTCATCCCTTGTTTCTTGAAATTTCATAAAATTAAAGTTTTGATATTATTCTCATGGAAAACTGCACGTTTTTTCCAGAGAATCCCTCACTGGTGAGCGAGTCGAAACCTACCCTAAAGTATCATTTCCGTCCCAATGACGCGGGGCCAGGCATTTGCTGCCGAGGTATCATCCAAAATCACAATCATCGAAGGGGGGGAGTGAGAGGTTATTTTGGGGGGGAGCGTGTGTCACTGTGTGGGTATTCACCACACCGCCACCACCAGCAACAACAAACCCATTATACCAAGTAGCATTGCCAACGCGACGGCGGCCAAGTCGACTATTTTGGTGTGCGATCAACTAGGTCGTACCAGGACCAATAGAAGAATCACGCTATAGCGATATGTTCGGGGAATGGCACCGTGTCAGGACTCAGGACTTTCTAGACGGTTTTTGTGTGGGGGATGTTGGGGTTAAGTGGGTTTGTTGATAGGTCTTAAAAATGTTCAGAAGTAGATGATAAAATAATCCAAATAATAATAATGAAGCTAAAACTCAAATTGATAAAAAAGAACATTTATCAATAAAATATCAATTTTACTGCTCATTTTACCCCAATTACGCCCCAAAAACTTTCGATTCGCTGAGTGGTAGTAGTAGTACTATAATCAAAAAAGAGAGCGACTTCTTTTTTTTGCTGCTTTCAGTCACTGACTGCTGACACACAGCAGGTTCAGAGTGCGGACGGAGACAAATAAAATTTTCTTTCGTCCTGGCCCCAGTACCTCTCAGACTTCCGGCCAACAAGAAGGAGAGTGGGTCAGTTGAACACACAGTCAGCATAGAAAATGAGAAGAGCCAACAGGGATAAGAAAAGAAAATTGTGGAAATAGACGAAAAGTGCTTTGCAGTCCGAAGTGCACGTAGTTCAATTTTTATTCCAATTTATTTTGGGAAAATATTTTAAGCATATTTTCATAAAATTTTTGTTTTTTTTTCAATTTTTTTTGAAAAACATAATTAAAAAAGCCTAATAATTGTAATTTCTAAAATATTTTTTTTTGAAATTTTTTTCTGGTAACCCTAATTTTCAAATTTTGTTAAAAAAAAAACAAACCAAATCTGAATTTACTAACGTCATTATCACACACTCCACCGGCTACGCCGGTCGTTGCCGCCAGGGCGGTTCGTCCTTGCGAGTCCTTGTTCCGCACCCATATCTGCCCACGTGGCCTCTGTGGTGGGTGGTATGTTGCCAAGGCAATCGCCATTGAGGTGGAGTTCCACTTTCTTGTAGTATGATCTGCACCCACGCAATGCATGAAATTTGTGCTTTTTTTGTTGTTGTTGTAAAAGTATTGGATAGTCTTACGTCATCGTGGGTGAGTGTATTGGGTAATGAAAAGTAAAATATTTTTTCCAAACAATTTAATTTTTATTCTTTTAAACAAGAAAAATTCAACAGAAAAAACACAATTTTTCAAAATAACAACAAATCTTTTTTTAGAGAAATCACTGAAAAAGGTTTCAACATAAAATGTGATGAAATTTTAAAGTAATTTATTTCCGTGCTTCACTCTCACCAATCTTGCAAATCCAGCGAGTCTGGCGTGGAAAATACTCGTGTAGGGGAAATTCAATTCTCCCTACACGATTTATTCCGAATTCCAGATTTTGGCCTCCTTCCCCAAACAGTTCGGAATCAGGAATCCGGAAGGAAGTTCTTTTTCTTGTTTTGGTTGTCCGTTGGGTGAGCTTTGCTTTCTTTATGTTTGTTAGCTTTTTGTCGTCGTCTTCTTCTTCGTCCAGAGGAGGGGGCTCTGGCTTAAATAAAAAGGTGGATAATGTTTGCGTAATTTTATTAGGGGAAAACTTTTGTCGGGTTTTACGCGAGACGCGCGCGTCAAAGTTTTTCCAAAGAAAGTTCGGCTGGGAGTGGGAGAAAAATGTGTTTTTTGGGGAGTTGATGTCCTTCTTTTTGTGGATTTGGCTTTTGTTGTTTCGGCGTTGACGGCAGATTTATTTTGAAGTGAGCTCTAGTGGAAAATGTGTCTCTGAGAAAGTTTTTGGGAATAATTGTGGATGAATGAATCTGCTTAGAGCTTATCAGTTTGTAATCGTGAACATTTGTATTTATAAATTCGGTTAGATTTGCATCAGAGCAATTCTCTGAGATTTCGGTAATTAATTTTTTTTGTACTTTTCAATCCAGCTGTTACTTTTTTGGTGCTTTTGGTATGCCCAAAGAAGCCATTTTGCATCATCAGTTTGTCCATATAATTTTCCATACAAATTTGGCAGCTGTCCATACAAAAATGATGTTTGAAAATTCAAAAATCTGTATCTTTTGAAGGATTTTTTTGATCGATTTGGTGTCTTCCACAAAGTTGTAGGTATAGATAAGGACTACACTCAAAAAACATGATACACGGTTAAAAAATTAATGATTTTTTATTTAACCTTTTGTCACCAAAACTTGATTTGCAAAAAAAAAAAAAACTATTTTTATTGTTTTTTTATTTTCTGATAAATTATAGGGGGGATCAAATGCCAACTTTTCAGAAATTTCCAGATTGCGCAAAAAAAAATTACCTAGTTTTGAATTTTTTAATGAATACTGATTTAAAAAAAAATCTAAATATTGGTTGCAAAAAAATTCAACTTAATTTTTCGATGTAAAAATTTGATAAAGTGCGCTGTTTTCAAGTTATAGCCATTTTTAGATAAATATATTTTTTAAATAGTCTCAGTTATTCATTTTTTAAAATTAGTGCCAATGTTTGCGCATTTTTGCAAAAAATATTTTTGAAAAGCTGAGAAAATTCTCTTTTTTGAACTTTGTTAATACGACCCTTAGTTACTGAGATATTGCCATGCAAAGGTTTAAAAACAGGAAAATCGATGTTTTCTAAGTCTCACCCAAACCAAACAACCCACCATTTTCTAATGTCGATATCTCTGCAAATAATGTTCCGATTTTCATTAATAAAATATTTTTTTCGAAAACAATATTTTTAACATTTTTAAATCAAGACTTACACTTCAAAAGGGACAAAAATTCAATATTGCGCCCTTTTGAAAGGTTAGTCTTGACTTAAAAATTTAAAAAGGCACCAAAAAAGTTACAACCGGATTAAAAAATGCATAAATTAAAATCATCAATAATATTTTTTGTTTTTATTTTGGAATTAAAATCTCTGTGTTTCCTCTTTTCCAGGAACATTCAAATTGAGTTAGATTTCTATGATTGACAATATAAAAAAGTTAACTCTCTTACAAATTTCAGATTTCTAAAAAAAAACTCTGTTTTTTGGTTTAGGTTTAACAAATGACGTTTGACGCAACTAACTAAAAACAAACAATTTACACCTTTTTAAAAATTTCCATCATAAATTATTCAGCTAAATTTGAAAAAAAAACAAACTCACTTTTGTTTAAACAGTGAGAATCGTGGATTGACTTCAGACAACTCTCCCCTCTCCAAAAGCTTTTTGAATAAAGGATGAGTTTTAATCCAAATAATGTTTAAGCCTATTTTATAAAATTTGTGCGCTAAAATGCACAAATAATAGTTGTAGAATATATTTCATTTTTTTTTGCTGCAAACATTTCAAATATTTGTTTGCACTTGTATGGAAAATGTTTGGGAAAGCGGGTGGAACAAAAAATTGTAATAAAATAAAATCTTATTCTAGTGCATGAAAAAGGATACCCCAAAACAAGTCAAGTTTATTTTAAAGTTATTGTTTTCTCCAACTCTTTCCAATCTCCTTAGAAAATATGGGGCAAAAAAATACCAAATCAAGTTTTCATTTGAGAAAAAAACAGCTTAATCAAATCATATCCTATAAATATTGGAAAAAAATGATAGCTCAGCTTGATTTAATCTAAAAGAAAACGATTTTTTACAAAATGATACCATAATTCACGAGATATCAAAACAAAATATTGTAAATTTTTTAAAGATTTTTAAGGCTATTGTTTTATTTACAATTAATTGTCCAAGACTTCAAAATAAAAGAAGAAATTTCGTGCGTATATTTCTCCTCCCACCCCCGAAATCTTTCCAAAGTGGATTAAGGAAGTTTCCCCGGCGTTTTCTTCTTTCATCAAGTGACATTTACATTTCTCTAATTGCTGGGTGACGAAGCGAGACGACGATTTCGGACGATGGAGTGACGACGTTTGAGGGAATTAAACTGTCGTTAAAAAGTCAACTGCTCGAGAACGAGCAAAGTAGTCAAGTGAATAACAAAATAAGGTTAATTTAGAGGGGATGGTGAGTTGTTAAAATGAGCGTTTTATGTTGAAGTTTCTTGATTTGTATTGGTGCTTTTTAGTGCAGAAGGACCTTCCGGAGTTTTCCAACACAAAATTAATAATTTCTTGGTTCAAAGAGCAACCTTATTTTCAAGTAAACCCTTCCGGATATTTTTTCATTAGTCTCGCACAACCTGGTTTGCGCCGCTGTAATTTTGTATTCATTCCATGTTAAACCTTCCCGCAAGGCAATTTAAGGGATGGCTCTTGTTGAAAGACATCACACGATGGCAAAACTGCGAATAATCCGCTCCTCTTTTCCCAGCGTTTAGCTTGCTGCTTCCGCCATGCTTTTCAGCAGCAAGATAAAAATCGCTTCCGATTACGGTAGAACACAAGACACAAGCTTTCTGATTCTTTCTTTTTTTCGCCTTTCATCTTTTTTCCCTTTAAAAGAAAAGCTCTCTGCTGCTGCTCGTTCTGTTGTGCAACATTACACAACAACAAACATTTCCCCCGGCTGAAGTGGCTGGAGTTACGGGGATGGGAATGATTTTTTTTTTCTTTTACGATGAGCTTCTTGTTCAGGGTTTTGCGCTCAAGAATGGTCCGCAGACGTGTCCTAAATATTTACCTACCCGCGCGGGATCTTGTCCCTTTGGGATCCAGCTCGGATGAAATATTTGCCCGATTTTTCCAGGTTAATTAGTGTTCAGTTGAAATTATTTAAAATTTAATATAAAAAAACAACATGCGCAAATCTAACAAATGCACTTAGCCACTGTGATTTATTTTAAAAAAAAGTTTGGTTTTTCTTTTTTCAATTTATTTTCATTAATTTAGTATTCCAAATTTCAAATTTAAACATAAATAAAGAAGTTATTCGTGTTGTCATCTGACCAATTTATTTTTTAAAGAACCTGCTCCATTTTAAAGTGGAAAACTTTGCAGGTGTCATATTTCGAATACTAGGGAAAATTCTCGTATGTTTGGTAGGTTTTATGAGCTATAATTGACGTCAAAGTGCTGATATGTCAACATTAAAGGCACGATGAAGTTAGATGCTATTCTCCTACATTACTTTCGATATTCTCTTTGTAACTTTGGAAGAAAAAATATGATTTATGTTCTTAAAAAATGTAATGAACTGTTTAAAGAAAATTAAACCAAAAACGCTAATGAAACAATTTAAAGGGATACAGGACGGCAATTTTCAAACAAAACTCCTTTTCAATAAAAATCCCTTCTGACTCCGACAGATTACTTGGTATTTTCCTATTAATTGTCTACAACAAATTCGAGCTGTCTTGTAAATGTTTATTCATCCTTCATATTCCCCTTTCACTATAAATTATATTTCTGTAATTAGTTAAATCCTATTTATTTTTAAATTTCAATAAACTAACTGATAATCAATATATTTTTCAAATGATACATTCTTAGAGCGTCCAATTTCCCGTCCCGGGAAAAAATTTCCCGGGAATTCCCGGGATTTCCCGTTAAAAAATATTTCCCGTTTCCCGGGAAATTTAGAATTTTCCCGGGAATTCCCGAAATTCAAGCGGAAGTATACATTTTCTTAATATTTTTGGATCCATTTTTTTTAAAAATGCTCTAGAAAATGGAGAAACTAAATTTAATATCATGATTTATTTCTGATAATATTGGTTTCTGAAGCAACTGGACCTAGATTAATGAAAATAAACAATACGAATAGTTTACGTTTTTGTTTACCATGATTAAATTAGATGAAAATTTAATGGGTATCATTAAATATTTCAAATAGGTTTTTGCAAGAAGAATTACTTCAATTCGTTCAAAAAATTTCTATTAAAAAAATATAGCACTGGTGCAACAATGGGTGTTAGAAGGTTTAACCTGAAAAAAAAAAAAATAAAATCGAAGAGTGGTAGTGGTTGATGACAATTTATCGTATAATTTAAATCATGTTAAATTGTTTAAGAGGTGCACGAAAAATGCAAACATGTTTTGAAAACTTGCTCCAAATATTTGAAAACATTGAGTTATTTGAAGTAAAACAAACACGAGAAGTTAAATTTGTAAGGAAAAACCTAAAAGTTTAACCATTTTGTTCAAGAGCTGCTGACATCAGTATAACTTGGTTTATAGAAGTTATTTGTTATGAAAAAAATAGTTTCTGAATGATTTTATTCGTTTCAACTTAATGTGTCAAAACATACTTTCTCAAACTGGCCACAGAGGCAACTTTAAAGAAATTTAAGATTGCGGTATGGATTCATTTTACTTACTGTCCAAACACTTTGATGAAAAAATACTTTTCAATAAAAAAACAAGAGATCATTTTTTGATTTATTGTACGATTTGAGCTTAAAAAATTAGAAAAATATACATTTTCTTGTAGTTGTATGAATTTTTACATGCAGTCAAGCTATTAGTTGATCTTTCAATTCAATTTTAGTGCAAAATATGATTCAGAACTAAGATTAGAGCAATTTTCAATAATTTTAAAATTTCCCGGGAATTCCCGGGATTTCCCGGGAAATCGGTTAAAAATTTCCCGTTTCCCGGGAAATTGGTAGCTCCGGGAAATTGGACGCTCTATACATTCTACTTTTGATAAAATCTGAGCTTTTTTTTATTTTAAAATATAAAACTTAAATTACTTGCGGAAATCATTTTCATAATTTTTATTAACTAAACGGTATGTATTATACTTAAAATTTTCAGCTTAAATAATCGATGAACGTTTCTCTAGAGTTCAATCTATGTGTTATTTTCATTATTTTTGATTGGATGAATTTAATTTAAGTTATTTAGTATTAATAGTTCTTTAATACATTTTTGTGGTCATTTTTCTGAATGTAATTTTAATTCGTAAATATTAAAAAAAGATGGAGTTTTCCAAACGCTTTGGGGTCTCCGGCAAAGTTTTGGTTTGAGAAAGGCTATTTAGGAAAAAGAATCTCTCAACTATTAACTAACTTTAATTTAACTTTTTATCACCTTTTTATTAGTTAATGTGATTATTTCAGCACTTTGAGTGAGGTGCAATATTTGACTGCGAAGTTTTGTTTTTCTGCAAAAAAAAAAGTTTTTTTTGAGCAAGTATCGAAAATAAGGACGTTGCAAATATTTTTTTAAAGTTGTTATCCTTTGGCTCTGGCCGAGGTTGAGGGGGGCCATAGCTTAAACATTTTAACATCAAATTTCAAAAAGTCAAGAGATTGTGAAAATGCTTTTTAATTAAAAAAAATATTAAATAACAGCAAAAAAACATAGCTTTTCGATGCAAATTTTTTTATTTGAAAAATATTTTTGGAACGAAATACATTTCCTTTTCATTTTTCTAACAATCATATTTTTTTTTTGATCTGGTTTCCGATATACCTTCTCCAACTAATTAACTAATGTGAAGAACATGAGTTTTCTCACTTACATTTTATTTAACTTTCATGTTTTAACTGACAAACTCAAAATCTGTACAATTTTTATAATGGTTCAATTATAAAAATAAAATACCTGAATGAAGTTATCGACTCTAGACAGTCTATTCTGGATTTTTTTCTCATACACTGGTTTGTTTCTAATAAAAATCTTTAATCTAAGATTGCTATTAAAACTATGAAATTTATTTTATATTTTCTAAGAAACAGCTACTGAAAAAATCAGTTAATAACTTATACGAAGATGCTCTAAATTTTTTAAATAAAATATGGAAACAATTCTCATAAATTCAACTGTATGATTTACCCAATAAAATTATTCATAAAAAAATTAAATTCAGTTTATTAAGTTTCAGGAGAAAAAGCTTGAGGTATGAATTTGCTGTATTTTATCAGGATGCTTTACATTTTTATGTTTTATCTAATTAAAAGTTGAAATCTACAGTTATTAAAAGGTAAAAAAAAAACATTTTTTTTGCTGTTTGAGTTTATTTCAAAACGCTTTCTCGAGGTCATGTAAATTTTGGTTATAGGGCCACAAAAAAAAACCAAAACAAAAAAATACACCAGAAATTAAGAAAAGTACTGCCAAGTTATTCTAAATTTTGAACCTTCTAGCGATAAGGTTAATCTCTAGAAGGTTCAAAATTTAGAATCACTTTTAACCTAAAACCCCTCGTGAGCAGTCAAGGGTCAACGCGCTGAAAGATTTACAACTCCTCACCTCCTAAAGGACTCCCCCTCATTGCGTCGTATACAAATCCCACCAGCGGGAATAGAAGAAAAATAAAACCAGAAAAAAACCCCAGCCAGGATTGCATAATCGTCATCACGTTTTTCCCTTCTTGTCCTCGAGGGGAAAACCCAACGCACAGCTCCCCCTTCTTCTATTTGTGCTAGCTCTAAAAGCAAAACAAGAACTGCAACCGTCTTTTCCGCCCGGTCAACCGGATTTTTGCACCGCCAAACGTCGATGCGTGGGTGGGTGGCTGGCAGGTTGAACTTCAAATGTTTTCCCCCATTTCCCCGGTTGTTGTTTTCCTGCCCTTTTACCCCGTTTCCATTAAGGAGGACAAGGAACCGTTTTTCATCCGGGGGTGCATATCCGGCGTCGATAATGACCTCCTTTACCGGGCGTCACTACCACCACTTTGAACATTGAATAACTGCTTCTCTCTGTATTAGTGCCAAAGAGAGATTCTGCGCAGAAAAATGCCGACTTTCGCGGTGTGAGTGTGTGTTGGTTGTTGTGTGGGTGACTCACATGACCGGGGAGCCAACCACACCACACCCATACCCCTCAGGCGTGGGTGGAAAACGTGTTGCACATTCGAGAGCCACCCACCCACTCACAACGAGGCCGCAATAAGGCGTTTAGTTTATACGAGCGAGCGGGATAAGAACGGCTAGTTAGAGGCTTCGTGAAAAAGGGGTTGTAGTTTTAGTGCACTTTAGTGGGGGTAACGTAAAAAAGGATAGAGATGATGTGGCGGGTGCAATTTAGCGGCAGCTAATGGAGGTGTAAAAGCTGTCATCGCTTTTTTATGGATCTTTCCTTTCTTTAAAAATTAACATTTCAGAACAAGTTTTCGAAATAAATATGTGAATTGGTATGTAACAAAACGGATCAATTTTGCGGGCATTTCAGGACATGATGGTGTACTGATCCCGAATCTCAAATATGAGCTTGATTGGTTGCGACAGGGCCCGGCGCTTTGACTTTGTATTTTAAATGGGATTTAACCCGTAAAGTTGGTGCGTTTTGGTTTTTGACAGTTTTAAGCCTTTTAATGATTTTTGAATTTTTCAATAACCTCATGAGCTCATAGTTTGTGTTCCAGGGAACAACTTTGCCGTAGAGTTTGAAAATATTCGTCCACTGTTTAAAAAAGTTATAGAATTTATAACACCGCCGCTGAAAACATCAACTTTTTCTTCACTCTCTTCTGGCAGCACTATCAGCTTGCTTGGTTGCAACCGACGACCAGGGATGCCAGGTCGGAATTTGAAAAGTCTGTGCATGTCTGTGCACTTACTTTGACCTAAACTCGACCATCAACAATCGTCTCTAAAAAAATTGATGAGCGAGGGGGGGGGGGGGGGGGTTAAGTGTTGTCTAAACCATCCTGACTGTCAAAAATCGAATTTTGCTCCGTTTTTGGAAAATCTGTGTATACCTGTGTCAGATTTAAAAAGTCTGTATTTGTCTGTGCATCACTAAATGTCTGGACACAACTTCAGAAGTCTGTGAAACACAGACAAATATGTGTACCTGGCATCCCTGGTCGCGACGGCTGCCTCATCTTTTTCGCAGCATGTGCTGCCAGAAGAGAGTGAAGGAAAAGTTGATGTTTTCAGCGGCGGTGTTATAAATCCTGTGGCATTTTAAATAGTGGACGAATATTATCGCACTCTTCAGCAAAGTTGTTCCCTGGAACACGAACTATGAGCTCATGAGGTTATCGAAAAATTCAATTTAAAATTCAAAGCCAAAGCGCCAGGTCCTGTTGCAACCAATCATGCTCATATTTGGGGTTCGGGCTCAGTACACCTAGGGGATCATACCCTGAAATGCCCGCTAAATTGACCCGTTTTGTTACATCCTAATGTGAATATCAAGAGTTATTTTAAAAAGTCCTGTAGACATATGAAACATTTTTCCAAAAAAATCAATGGAAAAAGTGCAATTAGCTGAAACAAATTTAAAATGTATTCCCCTGTGTTTGGAATAGATTTATTCAAAAAACAACTGAACTAGTGTAAAATGCATAATAAAACCTTGTTCCTTTGCAATATGAGACACAAAATCATGTTTAAATCCCACTGCATACGAGTTTTTAGTGTAAAATACTGAAATTATCAAAATTACCGTGTTTTATTTCTTGAAAATATTAGTGCGGTCCCGGAATTTCCCGGGAATTTTCGTTTACCAGTTTTTTTTTAATATTTTGTCTCGGGTTTTCGGTTGAAAAAAGAAATCAAATTTTAAACGGAAAATTCAGATTTTGTCATGAAAAATTGGAACATTTTAATATTTAGTAATCGATAGGAATTTTATATTATTTTGATTTTCACTGGGCACATAACAAAATTATTTTGGATGTTTTTTTCAATTCAAAGCAAGTTTTCTTACAAATTTTTTTCTTCATCTTTCAAACAAAATTAGTACACCGATTTTCAAATTGAATGCTACCGAATCAACTGACTGTTCTTATTCAGACTGATGTCCCTTTTCGACATCAATGGGGATAAAAATTTCAGCGATGACCTATACATGTTTAGGTACCAAAATTTTCATAATTGAAAGACGCAACTTTTGGTACCCTAACATGTATAGGTCATCGCTGAAATTTTCAAGTTATCGCAGTTTTAGTGAAAAAAGTTGATTTTTACCCGTTTTCGTCATTTTTCAGTTTTTGCGCGCGGCGCGTCGAAAAACCCAGTTTTTATGTTCAAAAAATCATATCTCCGAAACGTGTTAATGGATATTCGCAATTTTTTTATATGTTATGTAAAATATTACAAGGAATCAGGGAAAAATATTTTCAGACATAGGCTCTTTGGTCCTTGAAATCGGCAAATGAAATTTTCATAGGACCTTTTCAAATATTCAGCTAGTTTTTTTGGACCTCAACATATTTTTCCTGAAAAGTCCAACTAATAACTTTTCTTTCGAATTGTGGCGCTCCAAAATTGGTTCAGCCGTTCCGGAGATATGATTTTTTGAAAAATGTGGTTTTTGCGAAAATCGACGAAAAACGCAATTTTTTGGATCACCCTATTTCGGATAGGACCTCCGTAATCGCCAAACAAAAAAATACGGGTCTAATTATTTGAGCCAGAAAATCCCCACTCCAAATTTGAGCCAAATCGGAGCACTTTTGATTTGGAGACTTCCTGTTTGACGTGGAATGGCTGATTGACTTTTCATGTTAAGCTTTTCTAGTAACTCAAAATAAATAAAAGGGTTTTGTTTAAATGAACTTTATTAATCTGATTGATTATATTAAGCAGGTATATGACTATGACTAACAAATAAACAAACTCGCATTTTGAGACAGTTTGACAATTTACCTGCAATTGTTTGCAGCAAAGTCAGCCTGCATACATTTCGAGTTGTTTACGACTATTGTGAGTTTTTTTTGTTTTTTTTTTCATAGTTAAATTCCTCCTTTAAACTTATAAGCACAACACAGAATTTCAATTTTTGGTAGAGATTTTCGATTAATTAGATTTTTTAGCGAAATTTTTTCAAACTTTTACTAATACAAAAAGAATATATATAAAACGACGCAAATCGATTTTCAGTGTGTAGCCATATAGCAGAACAAAACAAATCCATTTGGAAAGAGCCTAAATCGAAAAAAAGATCTCCAATCGAACTCAAATGTTTTCTTGGGGTTCCTTAGCTAAAATAGTTTGACCAATATTTTTTTGTTTGGCCATTTGGGTGACCTACATCATGCTAGAGTGGTTCGAAAAATGACAATTTTCGTCATTTTTCGCAAAAACCACTTTTTTCAAAAAATCATATCTCCGCGCCATTTCATCCGATTTTAGCTGTCTTAGACGCAAAAGAAAGGTGAATAGTTTGACTATTTAGGAAAAAATGATGCAATGAAAATCTCTGTTAAATTTTGCTTCGTTCGATGCAACGTACTGTTAGCTGCGGAATTTTTTTTATTTCATAAAACACGATATTTTGGCGATGTCGAACCGTACGTTTTCGAGATATGATTTAAAAAAAAAAAGACTTTTTCGATGCGCCACGCGCATAAACAGGAAAATGACGAAATCGGCAAAAAAATCTACTTTTTTCACTGAAACTGTGATAACTTCAAAATTTCAGCTATGACCGATACATGTTTGGGAACCAACATTTTTGTAATCATTTTCCAGTTTTTGCGCGTGGTGTGTCGAAAAACTCAGTTTTTATTCTCAAAAATTCATATCTCAGTAATGTAAGATTGGAAATCGAGCAATTCCATGCCAAATAGAGAATCGGTTGTACCCGACCCTCTCCAATTTCAATGAAACTTTGTAGACATGTTATCATTCGCTTATATAAGCCATTTTTGTGTGTATGGAGCCAGTTCCACACGATAATGACATTTGAGAAGGGCGTAAGTGTTTTAAATATTTTTGTAATTCGGAATTTAAATATTTCTGTATCTCGAAGCCATTGCATCGTATCAAAAAGTGGTCAAAGACAAACATGTAGGAAATTTGACGGGCTTTTTGATAAAAATACACTGAAAGAAAAAAACACTCAACTTTTATGAGTTTTTTTGATTTTTAAGTATAAAAGTCAAATTTGAGGGGGAGCCCACGATTTTTTTTCGTTCAAAAT
The DNA here is from genome assembly GCF_016801865.2 of Culex pipiens pallens. Classification (NCBI taxonomy): domain Eukaryota; kingdom Metazoa; phylum Arthropoda; class Insecta; order Diptera; family Culicidae; genus Culex; species Culex pipiens. The sequence continues at coordinate 182,644,384 of NC_068938.1, read as the reverse complement.
TTTTGTGAAGTTAGCCTAAGATGTTACCAAAAGACTCACGAAAAATGCAGGATGGAGCAACTCACCTAAAAAAATACAAAAATCATTTACTGAAACTGTTTTTTCGAAAAGTGCTCTAAACGTAAAAATTTTCAAAAACCGAATACGGGAATAGATTTTCCAGACAATTTTACATAAAAGTCTCTATATTGACTACTGTCCTAAGTTCAATTCTTGTGAAGTTACAGCGGTTTTAAAAATAAAAATGTTGAAAAAATAGGTTTTTTGATGGTTTTTGGCAATTTCTATATGACACACTTGATTTTTCAGTCTCGTAAATATTTTTACCGGAAAGCTCGTCCAATTTCCCATAAGTTTGTCTTTGACCACATTTCAATTGGATGTATGAGCTTACAGATATAAGCTAATTACATTGCTCATAACTGAAACCATCATATTTTTTCAGTGTATTATAGTAACCTGGACAGTAAATTAGCTTATATCTGTAAGCCCATAATTTTGACGATAAGAGCACTTTTCAAAAAAACAGTTTAAGTAAATGATTTTTGTATTTTTTAGGTGAGTTGCTCCATCCTGCATTTTTCGTGAGACTTTTGGTAACATCTTAGGCTAAGATGTCACAAAAATTTTGAACGAAAAAAAATCGTGGGCTCCCCCTCAAATTTGACTTTTATACTTAAAAATCAAAAAAACTCATAAAAGTTGAGTGTTTTTTTCTTTCAGTGTATTTTTATCGAAAAGCCCGTCAAATTTCCTACAAGTTTGTCTTTGACCACTTTTTGATACGATGCAACGGCTTCGAGATACAGAAATATTTAAATTCCGAATTACAAAAATATTTAAAACACTTACGCCCTTCTCAAATGTCATTATCGTGTGGAACTGACTCCATACACACAAAAATGGCTTATATAAGCGTAGGATAACATGTCTACAAAGTTTCATTGAAATCGGAGAGGGTCGAGAAAAAAGTACCTGAAAAATGCCTGTTTTGGGCTGGAATTGCTGAATCACCAATTTTTTTTTTAAATGTTAGGCTGGTACAAATATTTTTAAAATTTTTTGTCACCCCCCCCCCCCCCCCCCCCCTTCAAAATTGGCCCGAAAAATCAGGGGGCAAACAAATATTTTTACAATAAACTTTAAAATTTCAATGAAAATTCAAGTGCAACCAGCTGAAATCAAATTAAAATAAATTCTCCTGCGTTTAAAATCATTTTTAGCATGTTTGGGTTTATTAAAAAATCTTAAGATTTTTTGAAAATTTTCGATGCAAAATCTTTTTTTTTCGATACAATTTTTGATTTTGTCAGATCTTAGATTTTTTGAAAACTAATGATTGCAAAACAACTGAACTAAGTGTAAAATGCATTTTAAAACACTTTTTTTTATTTTAATGTGAAGACTATGGCTTGTTATTTAAATTTTTATATTTTTTTATTTTTAAGCCCCCCCCCCTTGACCTCGGCCAGGGCCGAGGGACAAAAACTTTTTTAAATATTTGCATCGGCCTTATGTTAAATTTTCTGCGGAATCCGATACAAATATTTCAGACATAGGCTTTTTGGCCCAGACACGGTCAAAACGCCATTTAAAGTTTTCATACGACTTTTTCAAATGTTAAGCAAGATTTTTGATTTTTTTTACTATTTTCAAACTAATCACCTTTCTTTTGCGTTTAAGACAGCTAAAACCGGATAAAATGACGCGGAGATCTGATTTAAAAAAAACAAGTGTTTTTTTTGCGAAAAATGATGAAAATTGCAATTTATTGAACCACCCTAGCACGATGTAGGTCACCCAAATGGAAAAAACAACAAAAAAATATGGATCCAATTATTTTAGTAAAAAAACCTCCTGGAACATTTTGAGCCCGATTGGAGAACTTTTTTTTCAGTTTAGGCTCTTTTCAAATGGAATTGCTGAATACTAAATACTAAAATTTTCACAATTTGGCTTTTTTTAAGAATTCCTATATCAGCATGTATTTTAATATAGGTATTAAAAGACACAAAATTTGAATAGAGTTTCTCTGTATTACAATTTTTAAATGTAAATATTATTGTTTTAAGTTATAATTTGAGTATTTTAGGCAAAAAAAAATGCAATGAAAATCTCTATTAAATTTTGCGTCGTTCGACTTAAATTACTGTTAGCTGCGAAATTTTTTATATTTCATAAAACACGGTACTTGCGAAAAAAAACTGTATTTCACATTAAAAACTTGTACAGCAGGAAATCAATACAAATTATGTTGTTTTTAATAAATTAATTTGAAAAATAATAATAATTTAAATGATTCATTATTGTTATTGCATATAAAATTATCCTTATTCGATAACGAATACTTCTATCGTGATCCTTCCGACGAAAACAGTAACCTTATCGGTAATAACATAATCGTTCAACAACGTTGTTTTCAAAATTCGTTAACGGTTTCTGAAAATGCAAATTCATCTGGAGTAAAGAATAAATAGCAATATGGTAAGTAAGCATGGATTTTAATAAAAATATACGCAAAAACCAGCAAATGAATAAGGAAAAACATCCTTTATCTTATATAGATGCATTCTTTTTTTCCTGCTATTCAGAAAAAAAATATTTGTCATAATCTAGCTTTTTCACAATTTGCTCCAACCTGGGTGGCCCAAACATCTTCTTGCGCACGTACAACCCCACTTGTCATAAACATCTCATTCGGAGTAGCAGCAAAAACCAGCTTACCCCAAGAAGCGTGGCTCAGACATCTGGAAAACCAGTTTCCAGCGTGTGTGACACACAGCTCAACCTGGTGCGCAGCACATCACGAATCTTGACATAATTTACCCAGCCCATTAAGCGCCACTGTAGTACCAGCTACTAGCGAGGTAAAAACAAGAGCGAAAGTGCCGCTTCTCGTCACACCTTCTTTAGCTTGTCTTTGATCACGATGCAATTTGCTCGAGTAAGTAGCAAGCAGTTTGACCGACTTTCACCCACTTTTTTGCACGTGTAATCACGTGCACGCCAAGCTGAAATTAGGCGCAACTTGTTTTAAAGGGTGCAGATTGGGTTTTATGACAATTATGCAAGGCGTCACAGAAAGGGTTTCAATTTGACACTTCAAAATACACACAAAGAAAAGAGGCGGATAAGATTACCCCTCGGAATGGTTGACTCAATCAACCAAAGTTGTGGTTAACCTAAAAAATCTCGACCAAATTTTTGATTCGCTACCTGATTAGTTGACATACTGATACAAACGTTGTTGAAAGGTTTGAGGTTAAGGCTCTGCGGTTTTGCTGCATTAGCCATGGCTATCGAAACCTGGTCGTGGTGGGTTCACATCACCAGTCCGTCAATGAGTGACCGCTAATAGCTATGGGAAATGTTACGGGTTTAGGCTCAGCGGCGCGACAGTTGAAGCGAAACGAGGCCGGGTTCGATTCCCACGGAGGTGGGCGCTCAAATCGACTTTTTTCGGCAGGTTGGTATCAGGTGTGAAATGGTGTTGAAAGGGTTGAAGAAAGATTGATTTCATTTTTTTTGAGTTAGCTACAATATCGAAGGATTCTTGTGATAATTGTTCATTGGATTGCAGTCTGGATTTCGTCATGTAATGTGATGATTTTCAAGAACAGGTTGCTCTCTCTCATTCCACCTGAACTGATCCTCAACACAATGCCAAGAAAAAGGATTTGGAAGATGGGAAGTGTTGATGGTCCACTTTTTTAAGGGGATTAAGGAAAATCTCCACGGTATTCTCAAATAAGTTTCGCTTGGAGTTTGACTGTTTTTGAGCGGATAAAAGGTCAAACAATAATTGTTACACTTCTTTGATGGATTGGTAGCAAAACAAAAACAAAGACCCCGGATGACACTTGGTTACCACTGAAAGTCAGCTGTGCTTAGTTTGCGTGCAATAATCTTCTTTTGTCAAACAAAAACAAGGCATCTTTCATCAAACTAATCGCCAGCAATAACTGTATTCTTTGTTTGCCTGAACCCAACAACCCATGAAATGAGTCACCATGATGGTTCAAAAACCTGCAAAGTTCCTTCAGTTATTCAGTTTGCTGTTTGTGTTAAATCCATTACCACCGTCTAGCAGATATCCGCTTAAAGCTCCGGGCGCAAATCGCTTAAATTAAGTTAAGTCCCAATTCCTCACGTTCTCACCATACAGCTAGTTTCCAAAGCTTCTTCCCGTCATGGTCAGGTCAACCTGTCAATTCTCGAACCCCTTTCAGCTTCCTCCAACAATTGCCAAATTACCCTCTGTTCCGGCCTCTAACGCTCGCAAAGTAAACCGCGGCGCAAACACCATTATGTCACATTGGCAAACATCAGCCCGGTGTTTCACGGGGGTTTGCTCTTCCTTGGCGGAGATTCTCCAAAAAGCCGCCGCCCAAGACCCAAGATACGAACCGGATGATGGCGGTTGAGTGGCTCCAAATTGGCACTTCCCGGCGAAAATCTCACCGCACCGAAAAACAAACAGATTTTGTTTATGACCCCCCCTTTTTACGGGGTTGTCAAGCATAACGTATATGGTTGACAATTTGAAGACGTTGTCATCGATTTTAAGACGGCTTTCTCTTTATTTTGGTAGCAGAGAGATTTCAGCACGATTTCAGTTCAAAAATCTCTGTCATTAAATTGATTTTTGATTGTTGGGTCGAAATTCGGTTGCATTGGCCCTAAATTTGACCTTATTTAGACAGTTTGGGGTTATAGCAGTCTGTGTGGGTGTTGCGAACGATGCGCCACCTGTTGCAACCAATACAGCTTGGATAAACTCTCGCCGAGGCAAAACAATAAAGGAAAGAAAGAGATAAAGAGGAAACCGCACCGCGACAACGGCGGCGATAAAGATCGAACGTGACAAGGCGGTAAAATCTTGAAGGTAGGTAGACCGGCAGCGTCATCGCTGTCAACCCGAATCTAGGTTAATAGAGGTTGCGCTGGTATCTCAAGGGGGGCTTGTATTTTATTAAGGAGACACCGATTTCTATGCTGATTAGAGTTGGAAATTGCTGTCGTTGTGGTTGGGATGCAGGTTTTAATGGGTGTTGCTCAAAGATTAAGGGAAGAAGAGCATGTTTGCTTTTTAGTTGACATAATTTGATTAAAATCACAAAATTGATACCAATTTTAAGATTCCGATCAAAGGCAATAAAAAGTTGACAAAATTTTGTCACGGTCAAACCTCAACGATGAGCAAATTATCCTCCAAATAAATGTATTTCCTTTGCAAGCTTTTGAATCAACCGCCAAACTGCGATCATCGTGTACGTCGTTGTCATTATCGTGCCGAAATAACCACAATGGAGACATTGTTTCCTCTCGATTAATGTTGAGAACAATTGCTCCGGTGGGGTACACGAACTTGCGTCAATTGAAGTTGTTTTTGTTCTCCGTTTGAATATATTTTTGGATGAATGTACGTACGGTGATGTAAGTGATAATAAATTGACGCTGAAAGTGGCATTGATGGGTGGCGATGACACATTTGGAATGCTCGTGGAGTTATTTCGAATAGAATGTTGTGAAAAGAAGGAGTTATAATGAATGTCAAAAAAAAACTATTATTGTTATGGACCCATTTTGGACTATTGGAAACTGATTTTGAGGTTTCCAGCTTGTATGTTGGGGATATTTCATAGAAAGCTAGAAATCTGGTAAATTTGGGTTGGAAACTTTTTATTTGAGGTCAAATATGTAAAATAGAGTCTCTTGAGGCACATTCATAAGAAAATATGAAAATGAAATCGAAAAAAAATCTTCAAACTAATTTTGCTCTAGACCCCCAACGAAATATTTCGACGGACCCTGCAAAATGTCGGGAAAGAGCTCTTCTTTCATGGTGCCACGTATCAGACTTTCCGATTTTTTTTCTTAGGTTTGTTCTAGCAAACACACCGTGAGTCTATAGAGCAATTCCAGCTCAAATCAGGAATTTTTCTGGTACTTTTGTACCCGACCCTCTCCGATTTCAATGAAAGTTTTTAGACATGTTATCCTAGGCCTATATAAGCCATTTTTGTGTATATGGAGCCAATAGTACTCGAAAATAACATTTGAGAAGGGCGTAAGGTATTTAAATATTTTTGTATTTTGCAATTTAAAAATTACTGTGTCTCGAAGCCATTGCGTCGTATCAAAAAGTGGTCCAAGACAAACTTGTAGGAAATTGGATGGGCTTTCTGAAAAAAATACACTGAAATAAAAATACACGCCACTTCTATGAGATTTTTTGATTTTTAAGTCTAAAACTTAAATTTAAAGGTGTTGTCACGATTTTTTTTCGTATAAAATTTTTGAGGAAATAGCCAAAGATGTTACCAAAAGACTGACGAAAAATGCAGGATGGTATGTCTCTCCTAAAAAAATACAAAAATCATTTACTAAAACTGTTTTTTTGAAAAGTGGTCTAAACGTCAAAATTTTAAAAAACCCACAGTGAGAATCGATTCTCCAGACAATTTTACATAAAAGTCTCCATATTGACCATTGTCCTATGTCCAATCCTTGGGAAGATACAGCGGTTTTAAAAATAAAAATGATGAAAAAATGGGGTTTTTGGTGGTTTTTGGCAATTTCTATATGACAGACTTGGTTTTTCAGTCTCGTAAATATTTTTACCGGAAAGCTCGTCCAATTTCCCATAAGTTTGCCTTTGACAGCATTTCAATTGGATGTAAGGGCTTACAGTTATAAGCTTAATTACATTGTTAATAACTGAAAAGAGAATATTTTTTTCAGTGTGGTAGAAACCTGGATAATAAATTAGCTTACGTAAATATCAAAACGAGTCAAATCAAAAAGCTGTCAAAGGCAAACTTATGGGAAATTGGACGAGCTTTCCGGTAAAAATATTTACGAGACTGAAAAACCAAGTCTGTCATATAGAAATTGCCAAAAACCACCAAAAACCCCATTTTTTCATCATTTTTTTTTAAACCGCTGTATCTTCCCAAGGATTGGACATAGGACAATGGTCAATATGGAGACTTTTATGTAAAATTGTCTGGAGAATCGATTCTCACTGTGGGTTTTTTTTAAATTTTGACGTTTAGACCACTTTTCAAAAAAACAGTTTTAGTAAACGATTTTTGTATTTTTTTAGGAGAGACATACCATCCTGCATTTTTCGTCAGTCTTTTGGTAACATCTTAGGCTATTTCCTCAAAAATTTTGAACGAAAAAAAATCGTGACAACACCTTTAAATTTAAGTTTTAGACTTAAAAATCAAAAAATCTCATAGAAGTGGCGTGTATTTTTGTTTCAGTGTATTTTTTTCAGAAAGCCCATCCAATTTCCTACAAGTTTATTTTGGACCACTTTTTGATACGACGCAATGGCTTCGAGACACATTAATTTTTAAATTGCAAAATACAAAAATATTTAAATACCTTACGCCCTTCTCAAATGTTATTTTCGAGTACTATTGGCTCCATATACACAAAAATGGCTTATATAGGCCTAGGATAACATGTCTAAAAACTTTCATTGAAATCGGAGAGGGTCGGGTACAAAAGTACCAGAAAAATTCCTGATTTGAGCTGGAATTGCTCTATACAAAAATACTATCACAATATTCAAAAATGTGTATCTTCCGTGTCAGATTACTTGATTTTTTGTTTTAGTAAATTTTTATATTTTTTTTATTTATTTCACTTTCTACACAAAAAAAGAAATTACGCATTAATTTTTATTGAGAAATTTAATTTTGGACATATGAGCAAGATCAAATTGACAATTTAAAACCATATTTTTGATCATATTTTTGATATCTTCTATAGGCCATGATTTTATGAAAATTGAATTGTTTGGACATTGTGAAATTGCATGAAGATGTTATTGTCAAATGCTCCATTTTCTATGAAAGAGTGGGCACAAATTTAAAGTCCAATCAAATATAAACCAAAAAATCTTTGTATGAGGTCAAAATATACTTAGGTTACAATAAATTTCAAATATTTGTTTTGACCTTATCAAATATTCGGGTTGATTTGAGAATGATTTAAATATTTTTTTTAAAAAATAGAAAAAATCACAGCAACTTTATGTTTGAAATAGAATATCGGACCAATCTTCAAAGTTTTTGAAGCAAATTTATATTAAATTTTCTGATCCTATCGATGAAAACATATTTTCAAAGATAGTCAAGCTTGGTCGTGACTTCTACAGGTAAACGTCACGTGCGTCCATCCCGGGCATTCTCGGGTCAAAATTCCCGGGATTTTTTCAAACCCGGGAATTTCCAAATCCCGGGATTTTTTTTTATATTTTTTCCCGGAAATTCCCGAAATTTAAAAAGAATAGTCAAATTTTGTTCTGGAAATTCAGAATTGGTTGTGGAAACAGAAGAACAATTGAATACTTAATAATCGATAAGAATTTTGAAGCATGAAAATTTGTACTCGGCATATATCAAAATTAATTTAGCTTATCAGGGAAAATTTTTAAAATTAATTTACAGGTCCGCAAAATGCCTAGCACTTTGAATATTTTCTATTTAATTTTTTTTTTAAAGACTATATTTAGGATGTTAAAGGACCAAATTAACGAATCAAAACAGATGATTCAGCCAAATTTCTGCATAATGTTTTGATTTTTTTTTTATTGATTCCAGTTAAAAAAGGAACAAAACAAATTAATTATTCAACAAATTATTGCTCTAAAATCTCCTGTACCTAATCAGCCTGTAGTTTCGGTAGCGACTTAGAGATAATTTGAATAATTTGTAAAATATGTTTTATTTATGTAAAACATGACATCCTAAACTTATCAAAAATTGCATTGGATGGTATCATTTTTTTTAGTTTGTTGTTTTTGTACACTGTTATAAAGAAATTTTAAAACCTTTGTGGTCATGTCATATAAAAAATAAAAGAAAATTATTAATAAGAAACTTATTTAATTTAAATCACATTGGATTAAAAATTGTGGTTTATTTAATTTCAAAGCACATCAAAGAACAAAAAATCAATTTTTAATGTATTTTACTGCCCCTGATCGCATAAATGTCCCATATGCATTTTCATCGATTTCGAGTTTTTGAAGCAGTTTGGTTCAAAATCGTGTGCTCTTTTCCTTTGTTCTAGAAATCAGGAGGAAATTCAGTTTTTTCGCGAAAACTTAACACGTAGCCTAATGTATGGGACAAACTTCAAATGCGTTTTTCTCAGCTTGCTGTTTTTGCATATGGGACATTTATACGAACATGGGCAGTTTAAACTGCTGTCTAATCACCAATTAACTAATTCTAACTAGTTCTAGCTTGAAAAACGTAACAAATATAATGAAAACATAGACTTCATTACTGTTTCAAAAATTTCCTGTGATCCCGGGAATTCCAATAATATTTTTACCGTTTCCCGAGAAATTCAAAACCATGGAAAATTTTACCCCCTTTTAACTTCAAAAACTGTGCACCATAAACAAAAATGTTTAAAAAATTGTTGTCCACTTTTTCAAACAATTTTCCAAAACTATGAACTTTTTTCGAAAAAAATGGCAACACTATTATTATTATTTATCTTTATTAGTGAGCTAACAGCCTGAGGCTGGTTCAGCTCAGAAATGGCAACACTGACAATTGCATTTTGACCAACTTCCCACTGAGAATTTTGACCTCGAGTCGATCTGGCCAATATTATCAGTGCGTTGTGCCATGGCTCAATAGATGTAATTTTCTGTCATCTTGAACAACTGAAAAACATATTTTTTTTAAAAATGGTTATTTGCACAATTTAATCCAAGACACCAAATCGATCGAAAATCCGTTCTCATGGTATAGATTTTTGAATATTTTAATTACCTTTTTGTTTGAATAGGTGCCAGAATTGTATGGAGACTCATGATGCAAAATGTCTTCTTTGGTCATAGTAAAAGGAACAGAAAGTTCCATCTAAATAAAAAAAAAATCCAAAAAATAATCTGATTCCATAGCTCATTGACTAATTAATTATACAGTTGCATTGTTCATTCTTACTTTGTATAGATACAGAACATCCCTCGAGAAGATCCAATTTTGGAAATATTACTTCTGTAGACCGACTATGGTATGCTACGAAATTGGGTATGCACTTCACGTTGAGATACATGTATTTCTACAAATAACTTGATATAATCTCATGCATTAAACAATGGCAAGCAAAAATGATTACCTCCATTCAAATACTTTTGCAAAATTCTTTCCAGAAAGCATTCCCAGAATGTTAATGCACACAGTTGACATTCCGAAAAGAATTATACCTCTTCAAGTGCTACTTGGTACCTGTTACAGCTGATGGCTCCAGCAAAAACCGTTCGCAATTCTCATGCCATTTGTCATTGTTTTTGTTTTGTACAACTCCCAACCACCCTCTTCACCCAGTCATGACCGGTAACTCCGTGGGGTCTCAACTCATCAACTCGAAAAAAACCCCCTCCTCGTTTTTTTTCAAATTGTGTAGGTGGCTCGCAGAGTTCATGCATGCATGCACTGCACAATGCATTTCTGCGTTGATATTATTTATGTGCGTTCACATGCCACCGGAATCGTGAATCACAACTTTGAAAAAGAGTTAAAGCAGTTCCCGCGGGGGGTTTGCTGTTGTTTTTAAAGCTCACCGAAACATGACTTTTCGGTCGTGGTGACATGGTATACGTGACGGGAATATGTCCAGGCCATGTCGATGACCTTTTCCAGCGAGTGGACAATGCCTGTTGTAGAAGTTTCTTCGCAGAACGTACCTGTAAGTAAAGAGAAGTAAAGGGAAACTTCATTAGAATCGTCGGCGAATCTCAAACAGAATTATTAATTATATTTATGTGGACCCCCTTCGCTTCCTCAAACCAATCGAGTTCATCAATAGAGAGCGCAAAAAATCGATTGAAAGCTTTTCCAATCACAGGAAGATCAACATCGCAGAAGGAAGCTAGACAATACCCCACCGTCAAAGTCTTCAAAAAGCAAAACTTCAATATTTGTCCACATAAAGCGGTAGCGCTATTGAGTAAGAGTCCAAAATAGAATCAGTCACGAACTGTCGTCCAAATTCGATACCCGTCGTTACAACTTTACCAGGTTAACCTTAAAGAACTGTATAAATTGATTAAGCGGGATTAAAATTGCAGAAACTAGCGCAAACTGTCAAATGAGAAATTTTAAATTCAAGTTACCTAACCAAAATTTAAACTAAAATTAAGCACTTGAGGGTTTATCAACCAAGTACCCTTCTAGATCGCGTTACATTTTTGTGAGTACGGAATCAATTTTATTGTTGTCACTCGAGTTGACGATACTTTATAATTCATTTCCTATCCCATAGCTTTGGTATGGTAATCAAATCAAACGGCGGCGGGTGGAAATAAAATGTGTCAGACGCCAAGCTGGAGCACGATTTGCCGTTTTATATTGTCAACTCGGGAAATTGGACGTTCGTGTCAAGTTTATAGTGAAGCGTTGTTGGTAATTGAAATGGAACAACTTTGAGGGTGACAGGGATGGTGAGTGAGTCAGAGGGAATTTTTAAGTAGATTCATTTAATGAAGCTAAAAATTATGGTTTAAATTTTTGTAGTAATTTTGTTGTATTTTTGATGTTTTTTTGCTGTATTTCTGCTGTATTTTTGCTGTATTTTTGCCTTATTTTTGCTCTAGTTTTGTATTTTCGCTGTATTGTCGTATTTTTTTATTATTGGATTTTTTTGTGTTTTTGTGTTTTTGTATTTTTGTATTTTTGTATTTTTGTATTTTTGTATTTTTGTATTTTTGTATTTTTGTATTTTTGTATTCTTGTATTTTTGTATTTTTGTATTTTTGTATTTTTGTAATTTTGTATTTTTGTATTTTTGTATTTTTGTATTTTTGTATTTTTGTATTTTTGTATTTTTGTATTTTTGTATTTTTGTATTTTTGTATTTTTGTATTTTTGTATTTTTGTATTTTTGTATTTTTGTATTTTTGTATTTTTGTATTTTTGTATTTTTGTATTTTTGTATTTTTGTATTTTTGTATTTTTGTATTTTTGTATTTTTGTATTTTTGTATTTTTGTATTTTTGTATTTTTGTATTTTTGTATTTTTGTATTTTTGTATTTTTGTATTTTTGTATTTTTGTATTTTTGTATTTTTGTATTTTTGTATTTTTGTATTTTTGTATTTTTGTATTTTTGTATTTTTGAATTTTTTTAATTTTGTATTTTTGTATTTTTGTATTTTTGTATTTTTGTATTTTTGTATTTTTGTATTTTTGTATTTTTGTATTTTTGTATTTTTGTATTTTTGTATTTTTGTATTTTTGTATTTTTGTATTTTTGTATTTTTGTATTTTTGTATTTTTATATTTTTGTATTTTTGTATTTTTGTATTTTTGTATTTTTGTATTTTTGTATTTTTGTATTTTTGTATTTTTGTATTTTTGTATTTTTGTATTTTTGTATTTTTGTATTTTTGTATTTTTGTATTTTTGTATTTTTGTATTTTTGTATTTTTGTATTTTTGTATTTTTGTATTTTTGTATTTTTGTATTTTTGTATTTTTGTATTTTGTTATTTTTGTATTTTAGTATTTTAGTATTTTAGTATTTTTGAATTTTTGTATTTTTGTATTTTAGTATTTTTGTATTTTTGTATTTTTGTATTTTTGTATTTTTGTATTTTTGTATTTTTGTATTTTTGTATTTTTGTATTTTTGTATTTTTGTATTTTTGTATTTTTGTATTTTTGTATTTTTGTATTTTTGTATTTTTGTATTTTTGTATTTTTGTATTTTTGTATTTTTGTATTTTTGTATTTTTGTATTTTTGTATTTTTGTATTTTTGTATTTTTGTATTTTTGTATTTTTGTATTTTTGTATTTTTGTATTTTTGTATTTTTGTATTTTTGTATTTTTGTATTTTGTATTTTTGTATTTTTGTATTTTTGTATTTTTGTATTTTTGTATTTTTGTATTTTTGTATTTTTGTATTTTTGTATTTTTGTATTTTTGTATTTTTGTATTTTTGTATTTTTGTATTTTTGTATTTTTGTATTTTTGTATTTTTGTATTTTTGTATTTTTGTATTTTTGTATTTTTGTATTTTTGTATTTTTGTATTTTTGTATTTTTGTATTTTTGTATTTTTGTATTTTTGTATTTTTGTATTTTTGTATTTTTGTATTTTTGTATTTTTGTATTTTTGTATTTTTGTATTTTTGTATTTTTGTATTTTTGTATTTTTGTATTTTTGTATTTTTGTATTTTTGTATTTTTGTATTTTTGTATTTTTGTATTTTTGTATTTTTGTATTTTTGTATTTTTGTATTTTTGTATTTTTGTATTTTTGTATTTTTGTATTTTTGTATTTTTGTATTTTTGTATTTTTGTATTTTTGTATTTTTGTATTTTTGTATTTTTGTATTTTTGTATTTTTGTATTTTTGTATTTTTGTATTTTTGTATTTTTGTATTTTTGTATTTTTGTATTTTTGTATTTTTGTATTTTTGTATTTTTGTATTTTTGTATTTTTGTATTTTTGTATTTTTGTATTTTTGTATTTTTGTATTTTTGTATTTTTGTATTTTTGTATTTTTGTATTTTTGTATTTTTGTATTTTTGTATTTTTGTATTTTTGTATTTTTGTATTTTTGTATTTTTGTATTTTTGTATTTTTGTATTTTTGTATTTTTGTATTTTTGTATTTTTGTATTTTTGTATTTTTGTATTTTTGTATTTTTGTATTTTTGTATTTTTGTATTTTGTATTTTTGTATTTTTGTATTTTTGTATTTTTGTATTTTTGTATTTTTGTATTTTTGTATTTTTGTATTTTTGTATTTTTGTATTTTTGTATTTTGTTTTGTATTTTTGTATTTTTGTATTTTTGTATTTTTGTATTTTTGTATTTTTGTATTTTTGTATTTTTGTATTTTTGTATTTTTGTATTTTTGTATTTTTGTATTTTTGTATTTTTGTATTTTTGTATTTTTGTATTTTTGTATTTTTGTATTTTTGTATTTTTGTATTTTTGTATTTTTGTATTTTTGTATTTTTGTATTTTTGTATTTTTGTATTTTTGTATTTTTGTATTTTTGTATTTTTGTATTTTTGTATTTTTGTATTTTTGTATTTTTGTATTTTTGTATTTTTGTATTTTTGTATTTTTGTATTTTTGTATTTTTGTATTTTTGTATTTTTGTATTTTTGTATTTTTGTATTTTTGTATTTTTGTATTTTTGTATTTTTGTATTTTTGTATTTTTGTATTTTTGTATTTTTGTATTTTTGTATTTTTGTATTTTTGTATTTTTGTATTTTTGTATTTTTGTATTTTTGTATTTTGTATTTTTGTATTTTTGTATTTTTGTATTTTTGTATTTTTGTATTTTTGTATTTTTGTATTTTTGTATTTTTGTATTTTTGTATTTTTGTATTTTTGTATTTTTGTATTTTTGTATTTTTGTATTTTTGTATTTTTGTATTTTTGTATTTTTGTATTTTTGTATTTTTGTATTTTTGTATTTTTGTATTTTTGTATTTTTGTATTTTTGTATTTTTGTATTTTTGTATTTTTGTATTTTTGTATTTTTGTATTTTTGTATTTTTGTATTTTTGTATTTTTGTATTTTTGTATTTTTGATTTTTGTATTTTTGTTTTTTGTATTTTTGATTTTTGTATTTTGCTTTCTTTTGTGTTTCATTTTTGATCCACGTCAGTCACAAAGCCAGCGTCTAGGGCAGGTGCTTTTTGATGCTGTCTGCCTCCCCAATGTTGGCACCGTCGTCAGGACATGAAAACTAATTGCATCGTAAACGCAACCGGACAACGTCGCGTTTCCCCTTCGTTGATGGTTCAACATCGTTATGGCTTTTTTTTTGTGTGTGTGACACGCTCCGCGGCAAAACCCTAAAATTTTAGATGCCTTCAACCGTCCATTAGGAAAGGTGCACTTCAAAAAAGCTTTTTTTTATTTCAATTTTTTAAAGCAAGTAAACTTGATTTGACATTTGATTATGAACAAATAGAAAAAGACGATTTTTTTACGGTGCTCTCCCCTGCAGTAGTTTCATGATCCTGTTTCTAATTGAACTTTCAGCTTTTTTGCGTTTCACCCCCATGAATGCTCTCTTTGCATGTGAGGGGACGTTTCAGCTGCCTGTATGACGACCCCTAAAACAACGGACAGGACCGCGCCTGAATCTAAATCAAAAGTTACTGTTCCGGAAGAATTACGGTCATTTTGGTTCGTACGGACCAGCATCGTACCTTACTTGGAAGGAACATTGCACACACAGGATTCAATTTCCAGGTCGATGAACTAAAGTGAGCATTTTTTTTGCTGTAGTTACATTGTTAGTCATTTTAGCTGGAAGTGGCCATCAGGGGGCAGATTCTAGTTACGAAATTGCTCAGTTGGAATTTGATTCGACCTTTTAAGTCATAACCGGAAGTAGTGTACACTGCAGGTTAAAAGCTCTTGTTTGGTTTAATTATGAGTGCCCTTGAGAACGACGGACTTGAAACAGGAAAAATGCAAAAATGAAAAAGTTAGCAAGGAAAGTTTTTACAAGAAAGATAAAATCCTATGGAAGAAGATAAAAAGCACTGTATAATTACAAAAGAAAGAATCAAAAGACAAAAACTTGATGTAATAAAAAGCAAAAACAAAAGAAAAATCTCAAATGTCAGCATTGCAGGGTGCACGCTTTAACGATTTCATTTTTTTTCTTCTTAAACTCAGCCAACCAAGATTTTCTACCTTGTCTTCTTCTTCGCAAAAAAAACGTTAAGAATTTCCCGGTGTGGCGTTTGTTTTTTCTACGCCACAATGCTGATTACTTGTGTTTTTCTTTTACACTTATTTGGCTTGGCCGTTTTCCCGAGGAGAAAATCTCGCTCAGAGGCAGAGTTTTTCGTCAAACAATCCGAAGTATTTTCCGTTTTCTTCGTGCTGTTTTTACCTCAACATCAACAACTGGGTTGGGTGGATCGTGGGTAGAGACCACGTGTAATGTAATCTCTACGTGGAATTTCTGCTCTCTTTTTCGTCTCGGGTGCCTTTTTATTACTGAATGTTACATGGTGCCGTTAGATGCTTGTCACGTAACGTCCGTAATGAAATTAAAGCGGTTTAAGTTAGCTTGTTCTTGGCGATACGTAGAAATGAGCGAAATATACTGAGTAAATTTTACAAATTTAAAAATTAAGAAAACACCTTGTATCAAATACTCATAATTTGTCGAGAGTTAGTTAAAGTTAGCTTGTTATTTTAACAACTAATCCGACCATTTTTAAACAAGTTTGAGTTTCAAAACATTGCCAAGCGAAAAGTCTTAAAAAACCCAAGGGCCATCCTAACTCCAAACAACCCTCAAAACAAACATCTCTCCGATAACTTACCTTGAGAAATCCGCTTAGTTCCCGTGCTCAGCCGTAAACCGAATCGTTTTCGCCAAAGAGGGCCGATTTCACTCTCGTTTGATTATACTTGGCGTAACGAATTGCCATTTTCTGAGCTTAGCGGAGAGCTTCTTCAAGAAACCCCACCCAACCAACCGACCACCCTTCAAAGTCACGGCCACAAGCCCCAAAAGAAGCTTGTTTTCTTCTTCGCTGATTTTGCAAGCATCATCATACAAATTTTTCACTGTTTTACGACCGGCCAAGTCTGCCCCTTTATAGGTGGGGCTTCCTTCGAGATCGAAAGTTGCTCGCCCGGGTCATTAAATTAATTTGCTACCTACCAGACTCGGCTCGTAGAAGAATCACCTCCGCACACGCGACTGAAGAAGACTCGTGTCGCAGGGGTTGAAGCTGTCATGTGGTGTCCTGGTATCACAAGGTGGCGCCAACTGAGTTAGTGTGACAGATGACTCAGTGTCATGAAATCACTGACCGGCAGTGAAATTATGGGAAATTATGGCCAAATTCCAAGGTCATTTAGAATTGTCCAGGTCCTGAACATCTAGCTTTAAGCTTTTCAAACCAACTGAGTGTACCCTCAAACCTAGCAGGGTGTGGGGGTTGGCCAAGGTTCGTTACCAGCTGGCGGTCACTAGACTGCCCCGAAACCCGTGGTGAAGAAAACGACCTTCGACGCACCATTTTTTGGGGTTGTTTGGAGTTGTTGAAGAAATTAGCTACCTCGTCCTCCTCCTTCTCGGACATGCCTCACAGGTGGTGGTCGAATAAAAATCGCCAGTAGACTGACTGTGTTGACGCACGGCTTGTTGGTAATGATCTCTACGTTGAGGTTTTTGCGGAACATTGGATTTCGAGACAACGACTTTGTTTTGATTTTATTTTTTTTAAGTTTTGCTTTAAATATTGTTTTTAGAGCACGACAAAAATTTGAAAAAAGATCACAGAAGTAAATCGTTATGCAAATGAGCAATTCTCTACGAAATCGGTCTTTTTTCTTCAATTTTATTTTTTTTTATTTTTTTATCCGACTGAAACTTTTTTTGTGCCTTCGGTGTGCCCAAAGAAGCCATTTTGCATCATTAGTTTGTCCATATAATTTTCCATACAAATTTGGCAGCTGTCCATACAAAAATGTAGTATGAAAATTCAAAAATCTGTATCTTTTGAAGGAATTTTTTGATCGATTTGGTGTCTTGGACAAAGTTGTAGGTATGGATACGGACTACACTGGAAAAAAATGATACACGGTAAAAAAAAATTGGTGATTTTTTTATTTCACTTTTTGTCACTAAAACTTGATTTGCAAAAAAACACTATTTTTTATTTTTTTTATGTGTTTTAGAGGACATAAAATGCCAACTATTCAGAAATTTTCAGGTTGTGCAAAAAATCATTGACCGAGTTATGATTTTTTTTAATAAATACTGATTTTTTTCAAAAAATCGAAATTTTGGTCGCAAAAATTTTTCAACTTTATTTTTCGATGTAAAATTGAATTTGCAATCAAAAAGTACTGTAGTGAAAATTTGATAAAGTGTACCGTTTTCAAGTTATAACCATTTTTATGTATTTTTTTTCGAAATAGTCGCAGTTTTTCATTTTTTAAAATTATTGCACATGTTTGTCCACTTTTGAAAAAGATATTTTTGAAAAGCTGAGAAAATTCTCTATATTTTGCTTCTTCGGTCTTTGTTGATACGACCTTTAGTTGCTGAGATATTGCAATGCAAAGGTTTAAAAACAGGAAAATTGATGTTTTCAAAGTCTCACCCAAACAGCCCACCATTTTTCAATGTCGATATCTCAGTCCGATCGTCCGATTTTCAAAATCAAAATATGAAACATTTGTGAAATTTTCTGATCTTTTCGAAAACAATATTTTCAAAATTTTCAAATCAAGAATAACATTTTAAAAGGGCGTAATATTGAATGTTTGGCCCTTTTGAAATGTTAGCCTTGATTTAAAATTTTGAAAATATTTTTTTCGAAAAGATCAGGAAATTTTACAAATGTTTCATATTTTGACATTGAAAATTGGACCATTAGTTGCTGAGATATCGACATTGAAAAATGTTGGGCTGTTTGGGTGAGACTTTGAAAACATCAATTTTCCTGTTTTTAAACCTTTACATTGCAATATCTCAGCAACTAAAGGTCGTATCAACAAAGTCCGAAGAAGCAAAATATAGAGAATTTTCTCAGCTTTTCAAAAAATATTTTTTTTCAAAAGTGGGCAAACATGTGCACTAATTTTAAAAAATGAAAAACTGCGACTATTTTGAAAAAAGTTACACAAAAATTTATATAACTTGAAAACGGTGCACTTTATCAAAATTTCACTTAAGTACTTTTTGATTGCAAATTCAATTTTACATCGAAAAATCAAGTTGAAAAATTTTTGCGACCAAAATTTCGATTTTTTGAAAAAATCAGTATTGATTAAAAAAATCATAACTCGGTCAATGATTTTTTGCACAACCTGAAAATTTCTGAAAAGATGGCATTTTATGTCCTCTAAAACATATCAAAAAATAAAAAAAAATAAAAATAGTGTTTTTTTGCAAATCAAGTTTTAGTGATAAAAAGTTAAATAAAAAAATCCACAAATTTTTTTTACCGTGTATCATTTTTTTCCAGTGTAGTCCGTATCCATACCTACAACTTTGCCGAAGACACCAAATCGATCAAAAAATTCCTTCAATAGATACAGATTTTTGAATTTTCATACATCATTTTTTGTATGGACAGCTGCCAAATTTGTATGGAAAATTATATGGACAAACTAATGATGCAAAATGGCTTCTTTGGGCATACCGAAGGCACAAAAAAAGTTTCAGTCGGATTAAAAAATACAAAAAAAACGAATGACCGAAGTTCTAGAGAACTGCTCTAATTAAATGTCCAGTTATACGTCTAGTGGTTAGTTGGTGCTCGTACGCTCGCTGTTGTGCATTCAATTATTTCGTATTAACACATGACTACATAAAATCAACCCTGTTTCATTCGTGCTCTTCACCCTGATTTCCCTTTTTCATAACAAAAAAACACACAACTACCCATCCCAGCGCAAAAGTGGTAAAAACTGACTCATAGAGACATTTAAATAATGCTGTTTTAACAGTCTGACTAGTGGCTCGGTTTTTACCCCCGGACCCACACTTAATACCAGATCACAGTGGCTGATAACAGAACTGCGAACTGTGAACTGTTGTGACTCCCTCTGCTCTCTACTCTGAGGGGGAAGCTTTTTTTAAGTGCCAATTGTTGGCGCAGAAAATTATGCAAACATGTAAATTGCATTCCACTCTGTTACGACGACGACCCATCGCTTTATGCTAAATGGCTTCGAGGGCTCTCTTTAGTGAAAGGTTACGCTGAGGACGGGGTGGAAAAAAGGTAATGAACTTTTGCCGAAGGCACACCTGGATCGGAGGCTGCGGTTAGCTAACTCAACCGAAAAGTGGCCTTAACCAGCTGTGATCAGATTGTGTACGGATAACGGATTTAATCAAACAACAATCGACCTTCGCCAACCTTCGAGGAATGCGCCTACCGAAGGTCAGTGTTTAATTTTGGGTCGAACCTCTAAACCCCCGCGGTATCCAGTAAATTAATTGCCAAATTATCCTTCTCCAGACCGGGCGAGAAGGGGAGAGGAAAAGGTCTGCCACTGATGGCTGTGCCTTGCCAAAAACATAAAACCTTCGAAAAGGGATTCTGCTGGTTCTGGCCGAAAACGTGGATCATAATTTTGCCAGGGAAAATGAAGTCAGAGACAAAAAGATTACAATTTGGAATTCAAACTTTGTAATTTTAACAAAAAAAAATATTTTCTTAAATCAGCAAGAAACTTTATGTAATCCAAGAATAAAAGCTATTCATGAGGTGTGAAGGTGCGGCTGGCTTTGACTGTCCCGATGACAGTTAGCCAGTTCGATTTGCGATGCCTTTTCGTTGGGTCGCAAAATTTTTCGCGTCCGTCGCAGTGTGTTTTTCGTTTTTTTTTTTCGCGTGCGTGTGTGCGTGTGAAGGTGCGGCTGGCTTTGACTGTCCCGATGACAGTTAGCCAGTTCGATTTGCGATGCCTTTTCGTTCGGTCGCAAAATTTTTCGCGTCCGTCGCAGTGTGTTTTTCGTTTTTTTTCGCGTGCGTGTGTGCGTGTGAAGGTGCGGCTGGCTTTGACTGTCCCGATGACAGTTAGCCAGTTCGATTTGCGATGCCTTTTCGTTGGGTCGCAAAATTTTTCGCGTCCGTCGCAGTGTGTTTTTCGTTTTTTTTTCGCGTGCGTGTGTGCGTGTGAAGGTGCGGCTGGCTTTGGCTGTCCCGATGACAGTTAGCCAGTTCGATTTGCGATGCCTTTTCGTTGGGTCGCAAAATTTTTCGCGTCCGTCGCAGTGTGTTTTTCGTTTTTTTTCGCGTGCGTGTGTGCGTGTGAAGGTGAGGCTGGCTTTGACTGTCCCGATGACAGTCAGTTCGATTTGCGATGCCTTTTCGTCGAATCGGTAAATTTTTCGCGTCCGTTGTTGATGTGCAACAACAACAAAACCCTATCATACCATTTCATCTCGATACATCGTAATTCGTCGTTCGCAAAGTTAATCAGTACCTCACTAAACATCAATCATTCAAAACTCGTGAAATCATCTCAAGTTAAAAATTACACTGTTTAACCCTTCAGTTTTAATTACAAATGATTTTGGTTCTATCTTTCCACAGCCGGCTGTCTAAGACTAGACCATTTCATTTAAAATTTAACAACAGATAAACGGGAAATGTCTCATCCGCAGCCTCCGATTGCTTGCCTTGAGAATAATACAAAATACCGTTCAACAAACACTATGATTTTGGGTCGCATCATCATCTTCTATGATGAATCCTGACCAAACACCCTATCCTACTAACAAGTTTTCAGGTTCCTGGCGCTCGTGGGGTGTAAGCACAGAGTAAATCAGCTGCCCTAGTAGCAACCTGCGCTAACTAACATTCCCGTCCCTTAAAATCGAGGTCTACAAACTGACATGGCGGGCGCCGTTGGTGGCCAATGACTGTTACCTATTCGCAACTGATCTAGCTTTAGCAATCATGGTGTTTTATCTTTTCAGCGCATTCATACATGCTGTTGATAAGGGAAACACCACTAGATCGTCGAAGCCTATAATCAGTAGTGCTGAAAGGATATTACGGTTCTGTTCAGCAACGGAGGGGCAACCATGGGTGATCTCTCATGCTCATGCTCATGCTCCAAGAATAAAAGCTATTCATGGATATTACAAAAAAAAATTACACTAAGTCTACATTTGAAAAACAGTCCATCTTCAAGCAAAACTTACTTGGGGATACAGTGGAGATTTTCCCTTATCCCCTTAAAAAAGTGGAGCACTTCTCGTCTTCAAATCCCTTTCTTGTTCCTTGTGCAGACCAAACTTTTCAATTCTAGCTCATTCAAACAACAGAATAACATTGAGAAAAAACTAAAATTAAAATTTCCACATCCACTCATCTTCCCCTCAAAACTGTGGTATAAAACCATTTGAAATATGCTCCGTTGCTGCTCATTTCCAGCGAAATGCCCTACGGACACTGTCCAGATATCCTCCTTTCATATTAAAAAGGCATTTCTCGCCGGTCCAGCGAAGCTGCAAATCGTCCGAAACTATTACTTTGGTCAGGAATTTCATATCCACTAAAAAAAAAACCACGAAAAAAGGGACGACGACTAAAAGGCAGCCATGAAAAATGAAGCTGAAAATTGCAAATCAGCCACAAGGGAAGAGAACTCGAAAAAAAGACCTGCACCACAAAAGCTTAGTGAGGTGAAAGATTGGACGACGGCGATGATGATGTCGGGTTAAGGTGTATCATCGGCGTTGACTGATGACACGATGCTGGGCGCAGGGAAAATACCTGACCGTCATAAACAAAAAGTCAAGCTGCATATCGTGTTTTTTTTTTGTTTTTGTTGGCGAGTCCCAACACGGAGACCGGTTGACGAATTGCTCAGTGAAACAGAGATGATTAGGTGAAGAGTAATGCAAGTTTAAGCTTTCATTTTTATGAATGCATTGTTGATAAAAATGAAAAATGTTAAAGAACTACCGAACATAACCTCAAAAATCTGAGAAATAAAAGAGAGTCAGAAAAGAAGATGAAATAAAATTTCCTAAAGAAAATGCTAGAAGAAAAAACTGAAAATTTAAAATGATTGACATTTGGCTAACATTACCATTCTATTTTTATAATTGTTTAGTTCAATTTGAGATTACCTTTAGTAAATTTTGTATGACATGCAGTCGAATGATCAATTTGAAAATAAGTAAAATGTTTTTTTTTCCAATTTATAAACCAATAAAACATTGGAAAAAAATATTTACTTGGCTTTGGTTTACCCACATTTTCCGATCAAAATGGTTTAATTATATGACAAGAAATTTGAATAAAATAAAATAAAAAAAACTGAATATGACGGAAAAAAAGTTTTACTAAAAATTTTCAAGAAATTGAGAAAGGTGTTTGGTCAACTATCAAAAAAAAAATCTACAAAATCGCAAAATAAAAGTCTTGTCAACTGAAAACAATTTGAGGTGAATTTTGAATCGTTGATAATAGTATTTAACGTGATAAGACTCATCTAAAAAATAGTGATTTTTTTGTGATGTTCGACTGTACAGCTCTATGTCACAATTTCAATTTCACAAATAAAAGAATACCGTCAAAACTTAGATATTTTGAAAAAAAAAATTATTGCAAAATAACTGGACAGGTGTATACGCATATTAAAACAGTTTTTAATTCCAATATAGCTCGTTGTTTCAATTTTCCTAATTGTTTTTTATTGCCCTCCCTCCCCTAGACTTCGGTGAGAGTCCAGAGGTATAATCTTCAAAACTTATTTGCAACAGCCTGACTACTTTGGAACTAGATTTGGATAGATTTTTCTTGGATTCTTCAACGTTTGAATCTAAAAGTCTCACTCAGCTAACTTAAACAAATTATAAGCCATTTTAAAAATTTTATAGGTTTAGCAAACAAGCCTGAAATTCACTTTATTTTTTACTAACCCTCAACAATCCAAATTAGTAATTTCAGAATTGATTGAAGTTCTATAAATGGTTCGGTAAACTTTAATTTCAGGAGCTTAACTTTTTTTTTATTTTCGAGTGATTAAAATACTTTTTACTTAAAGCGGATCAAAACACTCCGAAATTCTTAAAACCTTAAAAAAACTCTTTATTTTGATATTATTCGGGATAATTGGCTTAGAAATTTTAGCATGAAATTTATGTTTTGTGATGTGATTTTTGCAGCTCTTTTATAGATTTTGGAACAAACAAATGCTTAACTAAAAATTATAGTCTTAAAAAGAGTGACACATTTGTTTCGTTGTTTCGAGATTTTTTTGTTTAATTTTTTTAATATTAATGAAACTTTTTTTTTTATAAAATTTACCCTTTTTTCGTTTCAGATTCCAAACAAAAGAGTGATATTTTATTAATTATTTCATCATTCTTAAATCCTTATATCCTAAAAAAATAGAATTAAAAAAAATGAAATGAAATGAAATGAAATTTATGTATTGAAATATTCAACACTTAAACAAAAAAACAACTTTTTATATTGTTCGAGTAAAACATGAGCATTTTTTAATTTTTGACAACTTTTTGAAGAATGAAAAAAAAAACATCGACGAAAAATTTATAAAGATTCTGAAATCAAAATTTGAAAAAAAGATTATCATTTAAATATAACATTTTTTGGCGATTAGGTGTTCTCAAAATTAGGCATAAAAATAAATAAATAACTTTTGTTTTTTTTTCATTGTTGATGCAACCGTTGACTTGCAAAGATTTTAAATAATGACAAATTAATATTTATAAATGCTACCCATTTGGCTCTCAACTTAAAATGCGTTATCTTGGGAACTATTGGTCCGATTTTTGATGTTAAAATGCACAACAAAACAAAATTTCTCAACCATTCAATTTTTTAAATTACAATGCACTTTTCAAAGGATTCAAACAATTCGATTTTAATAAGTAGAGATTTTTTTCAGCTTTTTGCATATTTATTTAAAGATGGACAAAGACAGACACTGTTTAAAAAAATAAAAAAAAAACAAAAAAAAGCACAATTTTACAGAAAATTGGCTTTAACTCGAAAACGGTGCATTTTATCTAAAATTCACAATATTTCTTTTTAATTTCATATTCAATGTAACTATCAACAGTGATTTTTTTTTTATATTTTAACATAGTATTTAAGAAAAAAATACTCAAAAGGGTAGGGCAGCGAATGACCAAGAAGGTTAAATCAGCCAGAAATTAATGAAATAAAACAAAAACAACAGCTGAAAACGGTGTTCAAGCAATCAAGTTTTCAACTTTTCGAAATTCATTTTTTTACTGTGCACTTTTGTTTCAGCAGAACACGTTCAAAGAACAATTAGGGGAAATACAACCATTTTAATCACACTAAGCCGTTCGACCAATTCTCATCACTTTTGCCGTTTTCCGCTATTAAATCAAAATTTTCAAATGAATCAACAATGATGAGTTGCTTGCTCACTTTTATGTGAGCTATTTATTACTTTGGAATAGTCAAAAACACTTTATTTAAGCTGTAATTCATGATCAAAGTGCTGATAGGCCGATAATAGAAATAGGCTGAGAAAGGGTATAGTTCCCCTATCATGTTTCTCTTGAAATTTGGATCAAAAAATTAGGTGCTCTTTTCAAAAATTGTCTGTAAAAACTAAAAATTAACATGATGAAAGCCCATAAATTAAAATTAAATTGCTAAACTGATTTAAAGAAGACAGTACAGTGATACTTTTAAGATATTTAAGTGATCCACTATGCAATTAATACATTTTCGTATGGCGCCATCACCACCTCCACCAACCTTTCCGGCTGGTTTCCAAAAGAAACACCGCACCAACACCGCACAACGCAAAGCTTTGAGGTTATGTTCACAGACTGATCCTCCACACTCTTTGCCAGTGTCAATGCCACAGCCAAACTCAGAACCGTACATGCTAATTTGACCTCGTATTTGCATGCAAGGTTCGTTCTCTCTTTTTCAGTTTTACTCCAAGATGAGATGCAAATGATTGCTTTATTTCTTCTTTCTCTTGTTTTTTGCTCTCTCTTTTATTTTAATTTTTGACAAAAAACGAAACAAGCGAGCATAAATTCATTTGCATTTGCATTTCAAGGAGAGAGAGAGAGAGAGAGAGAGAGAGAGAGAGAGAGAGAGAGAGAGAGAGAGAGAGAGAGAGAGAGAGAGAGAGAGAGAGAGAGTGGTAATTCCGACAATTGATCACAATTGTTCTAACTTTGGCAGTGAAGTGAGCATACCTAATCGTGTGTGAGTCTGTAAAAGGACAGTTGGAGTTGGGGAAAAAGTTTTTCGGAAAAGTTGTTTTGGGGAAAGTTTTGTACAAGAGAGGTGCGTTATAAATATTAAAGTGGCAACAATTATATCAACACTCACTCTCTTGGGAGCGATTTGGGAGGGGATTTATGGGTTTTTCATGGAATGTGCATAATTTGGATCACATCCTCGTCTCGTTAGGGTGATCTTCTAAAAAAAATCGTGTTTTAAATATTATGAAAGATGTTCAAATTTTAACATCCTAATATCTAATTCACTTCATTGCGTTCAGTACAATAGTCCACAACTCTACACCGCACAGCAGTGTCTGCTGGTGATGTATAATTTGAATTTTCAATTAATTTTAATTGCTTCATGTAGCGGAAAACCTGGCGATAACGCGCGCCAGTTTCCAACTCCAAACCCATCGCGTTACATTACCATTTCCACGGGGGTGAACTTTTCGTGTGCCAAACCAACCAACCAACCCAAAAGCCAACGTCTGTTGGGGCTATTTTGGACGGTTTTGTAGAATGGAACTGTACTAGCTGGCGCTGCCGATGACAGGGTGGAGACTTAGGTATTAATCTTGGAATTCTGGAAAAGTTGACTTTCATGAATACAAGATCTGAAAAATACCAACTGAATTTTCGCTACTCAAGTTTCCACCCTGCACTAATGCCGAATGGTAAAGTCGTCAGATTTTCCAGCTGAGGTAAGAGGTCGGGCTGACAGTACCAAGACTGCCTATCTTTGCGCCAGACATCTTTTGGCGGATTGGCGGATCGGATGTAAAAGTAGAAAAGCGACACAGACATTAGAGAGAAGGCCTTGTACGCCGCAGACAGCTGCTGCAGAATCACTTCTTGTCGCTTCTAATGATCTGTGTGTGCCGTGTTCCAGACGCCAGGCCAGGATTTGCTGCCAGAAGATTCCCCTCTGCCGACTGTAGTCTTGTGGGCAAATGGCACTTGGCAGCGTGACTTTGCTGACAGATTGACACGGCTCACCGATTCGGCAATCAGCAGTGGTTTAGGCACAGTCCAAAAAATTATGATTCTACACCCAAATAGCTACCTTAATCAAAATTGATTTTTAAACAACCCTGAAGAAGACAACATTAAGGCCGAAACGTCAAAAATAATATATTTGACATTTTTCAGGGTGTCAAACCCCCAACAGAACAACTCTCTCCTCACAAAGATCCCCAGATTTGCCATCAGCAAGTGGTCACGCTTGGAGAGAACTGTCCGGAATTCTTCCGCCACCTCCCAGCCAATGTCAGTGTTCACCCCCTGGAACACATGTCACGACGGGCCTCCCCCTGCCGGCAGGAATGCAATGCAGTGCAGTACTTGTACGTGCATGTGTACGTGGTTTGCAACGACTGATTAAACTTTAAATTGAAAACCAAATTCGCAT
The DNA here is from genome assembly GCF_016801865.2 of Culex pipiens pallens. Lineage (NCBI taxonomy): Eukaryota > Metazoa > Arthropoda > Insecta > Diptera > Culicidae > Culex > Culex pipiens. The sequence continues at coordinate 182,617,220 of NC_068938.1, read as the reverse complement.
CCGTGATTGGGATGCAGCAGCACCAGCCGAAGCAGCAATTGCCCTAGGAAGGAATGCAAACAAATCCGAGGGCACGAACCTTGTGGCATGTTGGGGTCAGAGATTGGGCTTGAATTTGTAGTTGCTCTTTTTAGTTCTAGTTTCATGCATGCTAGTTGAAATGAAGCATGCACAACCATTTTAAACATTATTTTTGAAATTTGAAAAAACTTCGCTGTGCTATCTATGCTTTATTGATTCAGCAAATTACTGCTGGGAATATAAATGGTATATCTAACTTGTTTGTTCATATTAAAAATTAACCTTCTTTACAATACATAGTTCTATTGAATTGATTTGTTTAGCTTCTGTAGAAGTTTGTAAGCAATGAAAAAAATATTATAAGCGAATAAAAATATTCCGGAATTCGTGATTTTTTTTCCATAAAAACGTGAATATCGCACGAATTTCTGAACTATAAACTTTGAGCAGGAATAATCTAGTAAAAAAAAAAGTAAATCTTACCCAGTTCCTGAGAGGAACACCCTTGAAGTGTATCGGGACCGACATTTACAAAGCGGATTCAGTGGCAGTTTCATTCTCAACTTAATGTTAACATGTTAAGGTTAATGTTAACATTCCATAGGTCGCCTTCCTAAGGTGTCGTGATAAGGTCCAGTTTATGACGATACACTACCTTCCCTTTACTAAGCAATCGATTCCAGAAGGGAAAAAATCACCAGTTGTGTTGGTCCGAGCCGGGATTTGAACCCCGATCTACCGCTTACGAGGCGGAAGCGTTACCATTGGGCTACGTGGCTCGGTCTGTGAATAAACATTGATTACATGCCTTGACCAATAACACCCGTAAACGTTAATAAAAATAATGATTTTATGTAGCCGGCATTATGAAAAAAAAACTAACTTAATCCACCTATGTGGTTGGTGCCTTCCTCACTTTTTATCAACATTTGGTGATATGATGGGTTTGAACACAAATCCCATCTATTTCTCAATAAAAAAAAATACACAAATGTCACTTAAGCGGTCAAAACTTGAAACTGAGCATTGTCAGATCTTCAATGATTTGGACTCATGGGAAAAACTCATTACCTATAGGTTATAACCAACGATGAGTCGGATGATGGATCCGGACATAGCATAGGCATTAAAAAAGTACATAAATATCAATTAAGTGGTCATATTTCAAGACAGGGTTGCCAGATCTTCAATGTTTTGTACTCATTGGAAAGGTCTTTCGATTACCTAAACAACGATGGGTCGGATGATGGATCCGGACATAGTTTACATACATTTAAGTGAGATCCGGCTTCAAAAAAGATCATAATTATCACTTAAGTGGTCATAACTTGAGACAGGGTTGCCAGATCTTCAATGTTTTGTATTCATTTGAAAGGTCTTTTGATAACCTAACCAACGATGGGTCGGATAATGGATCCGGACATAGTTTACATACATTTAAGTGAGATCCGGCATCCAAAAAGTACATAAATGTCACTTAAATGACCATATCTCGAGACAGGGTTGCCAGATCTCCAATGTTTTAGGCTCGTTGGAAAGGTCTTTTGATAACCTAACCAACGATGGGTCGGATGATGGATCCGGACATAGTTTACATACATTTAAGTGAGATCCGGCTTCAAAAATGTACATAAATATCACTTAAGTGGTCATAACATGAGACAGGGTTGCCAGATCTTCGATGTTTTGTGTTCATTTGAAAGGTCTTTTGATAACCTAACCAACGATGGGTTGGATAATGGATTCGGATATAGTTTACATACATTTAAGTGAGATCCGGCTTAAAAAATGTACATAAATATCACTTAAGTGGTCATATCTCGAGACAGGGTTGCCAGATCTTCAATGTTTTGGACTCATTGGAAAGGTCTTTCGATTATCTAACCAACGATGGGTCGGGTGATGGGTCTGGACATAGTTTACATACATTTTAGTGAGATCTGATTCGCAACTCTGACACTTTTTTATACGTAACTTTTGAACTACTTATCGGATCTACAAACAATTCAATAGTGCAGTATGGGGCACCAAACCGGATCGAATGCAACTTGTTTGACTAAAATCGGATCAGCCAGTGCCGAGAAAACTTGGCAAGAATTTTGAGTACCAAGGGAAATACGCACACACATACACACACACACACACACACACACAGACATTTGTTCAGTTTTCGATTCTGAGTCGATAGGTATACATGAATATAATTCTTTGACCTGTTTTTCAAAAGTTCATTTTCAGAGCAGGATTATAGCCTTACCTCAGTGAGGAAGGCAAAAAATGTTTCACGAAATCATAATTCAAATTATTTACGAATTCATGAATCGAAATTCGTGATTTCTTGAACACTTTCTCAAAATTATTTACGTGGTTGTAAATTTTATTGCAAAGTTTTTATGATTCATATTTAAATTTTCATAGAAAAAAAATTGTGCAATTTATTGTAAACGTTTAAAAATATATTGAAATAACTTTTTCTTTGTTTTTCAATCACACAAGACACCTTTGATTTTTTTTTGCAAATTATAAATTTTTGGACAGACATTTAATAAAAATTTCATAAATTCAATGATATTTTGCAAATTTTTATGCTAGAGGCATAACTGCAATGATGTATAAAGCATTTTGTGATAGTTTCAGCTTAATTTGTTTTAATTTGATTGAAATTTGATTTTCTGCACCCTCTTCCTCGACCTTGACCAGAGCTGAGGGACAAAAACGTTTAATAACATTTTTACCATAAAAAAAGTTTGATCAATGTTTTAAAGCTTTGCAAGGTTCATATTTTGAACCTTTTTTTGAATTTTTATTTAGACAACTGCCATAAATTTAAATGTCAAATTTGTAGAGCTTAATTTACGAATAAGGCTGATACAAATTTAAATTAGAGTTCTAGTCACCCCCTCTTCAAAATCGGGCCAAAAAGACAGGGGGGCAAAAAATATGTTTTCAAACAACTTTAAAAAAATCAAAGTAAATTTAAGTGAAATCACTTGAAATCAATTTAAAATGCCTTCTCCTGCGTTTAGAATTATTTCTAGAATGTCACAAAAATCAAAAATTCAAATGATTTTTTAAGTAACCCAACTTAAAATATGATTTGAATTTTAAATTTTTGTGAATGTTGTTTTCTCATTTTTATGTACACAGTGAAAAATTGTGTAAATTTGGAAAGTTGAATGTCACCTCTTTTATGATACAATTTTATCTCAATTTAGACTGAGATTACACATTTTTTCTGACATAAAAGATGTACCCATTTCTGGATGATAGTAAAAATTGCAACAAAAGCAACATCATAAAATACACAAATTCTTTAAATAAACTTATCTCAACATTTCATATAGTAAAGAGACGAATGAGACATGAACGCTTTCTTTATATCTCTAATATTTTAGTCAATTCTGCAAAACTCACTATGCCAGTCCATGTTCATTTACCCACCTGCTGAAGAGATGCAAGCTAGGGATCAAGCCTTCCCATTCTCCCTAATGCAACCAAATTCTTCCCCGACAATGATGCCGACATTACGAATAAATCCCAGAACGAGATTCTAAACTGAATTCCAGAGTATAGAGTCATGAAACTTGAAACAAATAAGATTTAAAATTTAAGAATTCCATGTTGACAAATTTCTATAAGACAAATTTGCATTAGTCATTTTAACATTTAATTGAAAGTTATTGTTAGATTTAATCAGTTTTGCCTTGTTTCGCTGAACATGTTTACAACAAGAATAGAGAAATTATTATAAATATGGTACACGTTATAAATTTCAACATTTTGTTTTTAATAAACTATGATTTTCAATCACTCCCCTAAGTTTACCTCACTTTCATCACGTAAATTTCACCGCACACACGAAAAAAAAAATCAATTCTCAAAATCGTGAATTAAATTCACGAATGCAAGAACCACGAAGGAATATATGGTGGTTCTCACACTCGTGAACTTAATTCACGATTACGAGAATTGATTTTTTTCTGTGAATCAACCTCACTGTACCTTCTCAACCATATCTACCATCTTGCATCGCGTCCTCAGCACACGGACCCAACCGGCATCGCCCGGGTTTAACCTCTCGAGGGACCAATAGCTGCATCGTCAGCATCATCAGCATACTGCAATCTGTCTAGAAAATCGGCCTTCCCCCAACCATATATGCTCTGGCCCATGTCTGGCAATCAAATCAACGGGAAAAAGAGTGGACTCCTCCGTTCTGGGTGCAGGTTTGTGAGGTTAGGATGCAGAGGAGTTTGATAGAAAAAAGTGTCACCGACGATGCAAACGATTAGGGACACGCAAATCGCTGCTTAGTATGCAGCGTGGTGTGTCCAACGGGGGTGAGGAGGTTCTACGAACGAGCTGCTGCTAAATCAATCAGACGTGTCATTTTAGAGTAAATGTTCGATACCAAATTCGAATCTTAAAGAAGTGCAAAAAAACGACGTTTTCTGGTGCAATTGGAGGCCTTTGTCACCATCTCTTAGGCGCCGCCGCAATCCATAAAAGTCGACATTCATTCGTACCAGAACATATAAACTCATAAAACGCTCATAAATTTTATGGTTTTACGGGCATCGCGCTTGTTGACGCTTCTTCGCGGTGCGCGCGCGTCCATCGCGGAACTGTTCGGAACAAGTTCGCGAGCAATACTTTCGGGGTGTGTTGACTGCTTAGAAGACACTTCAGTTCAAGTTGAAGTTTCAGTCACAGATTTAGTCACAATTTCAGAATTTCGGTCTCAATTTTAGCTCTGAAGCACATGAAGATTCAATCAATTAACACTTCACCCCATACTCTACACCGTACATCTGTTGAGGTTATGTTCCACGACGAGCCGGTTTTGGCGGCTGCTTTGAACTCCCTCCGACTCCAACCTGACGACTCGCGACACACGCCATCGATCATCCCTTCGTTGGCACCTCACCGGCATCATACTGAAGTAGCACTTCTGTTCTCGAAAATACTTTTTGTGGTAGCTTGCCTTTTTCGCCTGTCCGTTTCAGAAGTTCGAACATCAATCCAAACAAATTCGATCCGCTGCTGAAGTCTAGCTCGGCTCGTGGTCCGACCTTTTCCAAACATCGCTGTGAACGATATGCTCTCATGTTGAACCTGTAATTGAAACTTACGGCGCAGCAGCGTTGATTACTGGCTATTGTGAGCCGCGGTCGTGTGTCTGAGCTTTCAAAATCGAAACTGTCCGTTTCCAGAGCTTGATTGGATGTGTTTCGAGGGGCAGAATAATAGCAAATCGAAATAGTTTATCTCTGGCAGCATGAGGTAACACCAGAAATGAACAAATCATGGTTGTTGCTTGCTTTTTTTATATGTCCAAATGACGATCTAGATTGAATAATTTTATTACCCATAATGGTGGCCACTTTTGGCTAATAACAGTACTTTTGCAGATACGCAGTAAATTTTGTTGATTTGATTTTCTTATGACAGATTTGTTCTGTTTTTGGGGCGAATATAATGTTTAACATCTTTAAGGTTTACTTGAATTGTAGTGTTAAACGCATTTTAGTTTAAATTTATTCGTACGTTCTGTTCAAGTTAAGAAATATTATCATCCAAGTATTACATAACATTCCCCCGAAATTGATATGCATTTAATTGGCAAAACGCTGTTTATCTCTACCTTTCGTACATAATTTATCGTCCCCTTTCGACTCTCCAGCAGACTTCTGGACCACATCAACCTTAACACAGTGTACAGTGAACCCCCCCGCCAAAGCCAACGTATACGACACACCGCATAACTCCACTTCTAGTGTTGCACTCCTGTTTTCTGCAGTTCGTTTCTTCATCACCGAAATTAAACTTTTGCAGCTGTTCCGAGCTCCGCATTTCGGTTGCTGCGGTTGCACATTTTCATCCCCCCAATCCGGAATCGAGCAGCTGCTGCTGAATTTCACGCCATCAAGTGCACTTTATTCGAGGCAACTCCTGTTGCCGCCAGTTGTGTATGGTTTGAGGTTAGGAGCGAAATTTGTCGTCACACGAGAAGACGGTGTGGTCAAGTGGACCTCCTCGAGATATTTGGGTTGGGCAGAACTCCGGAAGGCAAGAGTCACGGTGTAAACAATTGGACTAAATTGCGTGTGGTTTTGCAAGTCGCTGTTGTTGGGGAACTCATTAGAAAGTGACTCGACTGCGAAACGTTTCGATGTTGCTATGTGGTCTTCTTCAAGAGTTATACATTGTGTTTTTTGCAATTCCGAAAAAAACACCCTTTGAATGGAATTGTAAGTCAAAAGTGCTGAAAAGTTAATTTCTTCAGCATCTATTTCAGTGTTGAAATAACGACTTTTCAGCATTTGTTTTGAAAAGTGTTTCCATTCGATTCTGTTGATCTTGATAGAGAAAAGTAGGCTGTTTCTTGGTTCGAGAATGACAGAAAAAGTAAGTAGTTTTGCGATGGAATTGCAAAATAGTACTTTTTGCAATTCCGTCGTGAAACTACTTACTTTTCCTGTCATTCTTGAACGACGAAATAGCCTACTTTTCTGTACCGAAAATAACAGATTCGAATAGCAACACTTTTCAAAATAAGTGCTGAAAAGTTCTACTTTTCAGCACTGAAATAGGTGCTGAAAAGTTGAACTTTTCAGCACTTGTTTTGAAAAGTAACACTTTTCAACACTTTTTTGATTTAAACGATTTATTGACAAAATACATGAAAATTTTACATAAAATTTCACTCAGTGTGTGTTTTTTGGAATTGCAAAAAATGTTGTATGGAACTCGTTGCAAAACTTGATTTTTTCAGCACTCTTCGTATTTATCCAACTCGGTGAACCTCGTTGGATAAATGTACGACTCGTGCTGAAAAAATCCTCTTTTTGCAACTTGTTGCAAAAACTACTATTATGCAACAAGTGGCAAAAAGAGGTTTTTTTCAACACGAGTCTTCCATTTATCCAACGAGGTTCACCGAGGTACGACGAGTGATGAAAAAATCAAGTTTTGCAACGAGTTCCATACATTGCAAAATCATGTAATAGAGTTGCTGTGTTCATTTTTAAATTGTGTTTACTGGATAACTAGTTGCTGAAATATGATACTTCTAGCTTACTTTTCCAGAAGGTCCTATGTATATGGGAAACCCATGGCGAATTGATTGTTTCGAGAAAAAATACGCATAAATTTGAAAAAAATAATTTCGTTATAAAGCTGCCACTTTTTAACTAACGGTATCATGAAAACAATTCGTCCGATTATCAATGTCAAAAAGGAATTTTGTCTCATTCAGCAAATATTTTGACAAAATCCCTGATTTAGCCTAGTTCAAAATAAATGCTCGGTTGAATTCAAACAAGCCGGAAAAAAATCATAACACATGATGCATAAAAAACTACTAAAAAATATTCCGTTGGAGGCTGTATCTCATCACTCAACAATTTAAGAGCTTCGAAAGAGCTTTTCTTATTTTTAAACTTAATCAAAACTTGGAGGTTTGAATTTTGCAACTATAAGAACATAAAAAAAACAATTTTCAATAAATAAAATCATTATTTTATCATAAATCATTGTTTTGAAACTAAATTTTGAACGTTAAAATATTCCAAAAGTATAGAAATCAGATCAAATCTAATAAAATTTTATCAAATGTAATCAAATCTAGTCAAATAGACCAAATTTAATCAAAATCTAATCAAATCTAATGAAATTTAATGAAATTTAATGAAATTTAATGAAATTTAATGAAATTTATTGAAATTTCATGAAATTTCATGAAATTTGATGAAATCTAATGAAACCTTATGAAATCTTATGAAATCTAATTAAATCTAGTGAATTCTAATGAAATCTAATGAAATCTAATGAAATCTAATGAAATCTGATGAAGTCTAATGAAATCTAATGAAATCTAATGAAATCTAATGAAATCTAATGAAATCTAATGAAATCTCATGAAATCCAATGAAATCTAATGAAATTTAATGAAATCCAATGAAATCTAATGAAACCTAATGAAATCTAATGAAATCTAATGAAATCTAATGAAATCTAATGAAATCTAATGAAATCTAATGAAATCTAATAAAATCTAATGAAATCTAATGAAATCTAATGAAATTTAATGAAATTTAATGAAATTTAATGAAATTTATTGAAATTTCATGAAATTTCATGAAATTTGATGAAATCTAATGAAACCTTATGAAATCTTATGAAATCTAATTAAATCTAGTGAAATCTAATTAAATCTAATGAAATCTAATGAAATCTAATGAAATCTGATGAAGTCTAATGAAATCTAATGAAATCTAATGAAATCTAATGAAATCTAATGAAATCTAATGAAATCTAATGAAATCTAATGAAATCTAATGAAATCTAATGAAATCTCATGAAATCCAATGAAATCTAATGAAATTTAATGAAATCCAATGAAATCTAATGAAACCTAATGAAATCTAATGAAATCTAATGAAATCTAATGAAATCTAATGAAATCTAATAAAATCTAATGAAATCTAATGAAATCTAATGAAATCTAATGAAATCTAACGAAATCTAATGAATACTAATGAAATCTAATGAAATCTAATGAAATCCATTTTTTTATTTTTTGTATCTTTTGATTTGGTTCAAACTTTGTGGGGGCCTTCACTATTACCAAAGAAGCCATTTTGTGTAAATTTTTAGACCTTATTTTTTATGTATTTTTGAATTTGCAATCGAAATGTACTTAGCAGATTTTTTGATAAAGTTTCTCGTTTTCGAGATATAGCAACCGAAAGCTTGATTTGAGTGAAATATTAGCAATTTTTCGATTTCTGAAAATATGCTGAATAGTTCAGAAAATTGTCTATAAGGGTAATTCTCTACCAACTCACACGAAATCGGGAAAAGTTGCCCCAACCCCCCTTTGCGTGAAACTTTGTCCTAAGGGGTAACTTTTGTCCCTGATCACGAATCTGAGGTTAGTTTTTTGATATCTCGTGACGGAGGGGCGTACCCCTTCCATTTTTGAACATGCGAAAAAAGAGGTATTTTTTTAATAATTTGCAGCCTGAAACGGTGATGAGATAGAAATTAGGTGTCAAAGGGACTTTTATGTAAAATTAGACGCCCAATTTGATGGCGTACTCAGAATTCCGAAAAAAAAACGTATTTTTCATCGAAAAAAACACTAAAAACGTTTAAAAAATTCTCCTATTTTCCGTTACTCGACTGTGAAAATTTTTGGAACATATCATTTTAAGGGAAATTTAATGTACTTTTCGAATCTACATTGACCCAGAAGGGTCATTTTTTCATTTAGAACAAAATTTTTTATTTTAAAATTTCGTGTTTTTTCTAACTTTGCAGGGTTATTTTTTAGAGTGAAACAATGTTCAACAAAGTTGTAGAGCAGACAATTACAAACATTTTGATATATAGACATAAGGGTAAGGGTTGCTGATAAACATCACGAGTTATCGTGATTTCAAAACTTTTTTTTCGTAAAATCGCGATAACTCGTGATGTTTATAAGCAAACCCCTTATGTCTATATATCAAATTTTTTGTAATTGTCTGCTCTACAACTTTGTAGAAAATTGTTACACTCTTAAAAATAACCCTGCAAAGTTAGAAAAAACACGAAATTTTAAAATTAAAAATTTTGTTCTAAATGAAAAAATGACCCTTCTGGGTCAATGTATATTCGAAAAGTACATTAAATTAAGCATAAGCATAAGCATAAGCATAGGTGCCCACCCGCAGTTGCTACTCCGTTATTGACCAGGACCTCCAGAAGTTACATCCACGAGCCGTGGAAGATCAGTGGGAGCTATCTTTCCTCGCTTCGCAACTTCTCAAAGGCCCCTATCATGCTGATCAATACCGGCGCCGGCCACGACCAGTGGTAGGGTCACGGGGAAGTGGATGGGAATGTTAGTCCGATACTTGAGTGATAGAGACCGCCCAATCGACTGCATCTCCGATAAAGTATCACATGAGTTTTGAGGGGGTTAGTAGATGGGTATGAGGTCAGGATTCACGAGTGGCAGTGATGTGACCATGAGCATTTTGTTTATCGGTTGAAAATTTTAAATCTTAGACAGCCGGCTGCGGAAAGATAGATAGCTGATAATTTTAAAAGTTTTTTTTTATCGAACGCGTGCCAGCCGAGCAGTAGTGCTATGGTCTGGACTTATCAGTATATTTTTACAATTTAGATAACGCGAGCAAATTTCAAAAATAGTAAATAAATGACGCTTTACTCTTCATAAAATCGATCGATGCGAGTTGGAATAAATTTTTACGATCATTTACGATGAAAATTATCGCGAAAAGAACAGGACTGCGCGTCCCCTGAAGCACTGCACTTATGATGTCCAATAAGTTATAATAACCAATCACCCCATGCACACAAACAGCGACATAAAAGAAATGAAAAAGAGCATGCAAAAACAAGACAGCGCGTCCGCGTGGTCAGCGCACTAATGATGCCATTATTTAATTGTAACAACCACTCACCCAAGCACACAAACAGCGACATAAAAGAAATGAAAATGAGCATGCAAAAACAAGACAGCGCGTCCGCGTGGTCAGCGCACTAATGATGCCATTATTTAATTGTAACAACCACTCACCCAAGCACACAAACAGCGACATAAAAGAAATGAAAATGAGCATGCAAAAACAAGACAGCGCGTCCGCGTGGTCAGCGCACTAATCTATTCGAAAAGTACATTAAATTTCCCATAAAATGACATGTTCCAAAAATTTTTAATGTCAAGTAACGGAAAATGGGAGGATTTTTAAAACTGTTATAGTGCTTTTTCGATGAAAAATACGTTTTTTCGGAATTCTGAGTACGCCATCAAATTGTGCGTCTAATTTTACATAAAAGTCCCTTTGACACCAAATTTCTATCTCATCACCGTTTCAGGCTGCAAATTATTGAAAAACACCTCTTTTTTCGCATGTTCGAAAATGGAAGGGGTCGTACCGCCCCTCCGTCACGAGATAACAAAAAACGGATTCGTGATCAGGGACAAAAGTTACCCCTTAGGACAAAGTTTCACGCAAATCGAAGAGGGGTTGGGGAAACTGCTGTGTGCGTTGGCGGAGGATTACTCATAAAATTGTCAATGAGACATTGCAGATTGGGCCTCTGCTTTAAGAAGAATTGATGTTTTCTAAGTCTCACCCAAACAACCCTCCATTTTCTAATGTCGATGTCTCAGCAACGAATGGTCCGATTTTTAATGTTAAAATATAAAACATTCGGGAAATATTCCGATTTTTTCGAAAACAATTCTTTTATTTTTTTAGATCAAGATTAACATTTCAAAAGGGCGTAATATTGAATGTTTGTTTGTTGATTTTTCCTTGTACCTATTTTTTCTGAACAGTCTTTATCAACTTTGCCGAAGACAACAAAATGATCAGAAAATTCCTTCAAAAGTTACAGATTTTCGAATATTTTCGAACCTATGACACAAACTGGCTTCTTTGGTCATAGGGAAAGCCCCCACAAAGTTTGAGCCAAATAAAAAAAATCAATAAAAATCGATTTCCGGTTTTGATAGAGAATTGCTCTATTGCTTAAATAAAATCTTCCTCTAGAAACGACCTTGCTTTATTGGTACCCCCTTCTTTTGGTAGCTCCACTTTACAGTCCGGAATTGTTGCCATACAACCAGTAAAAAAAACTTTAAATCACCCTTCCATAAACTGTAAAGTAAAACAATAAACCAATTCGTCCGAACCAGCTCCCAAAAACTTGTCCAAAAACTACCAAAAATAACAACAGCACAAGTTGCTCCGTTCCCGGTTCGTTAGCGATGCATAAGAGAAGAAGCGGAACGCGACTGAATAAATAAACAATTCACGCCGGGGCCGAAATTGTTCTGAACGGCGTGCAAATTGAATTGAATGGGATAGTTATGGGGAGGCGAGAATATATCCTTCTTGTGCTGAGAAACTGGGGGTTTCACTTAGATTTTGAACTTTATTGGAGCTTGCAAATTTTGTTTGCCGCTCGGGGGTAAAAGCAAACAACCGCTCGCAAATGTCAACGATTTCAAACTTTGTAGAATTTGTTACGCAATCGAGGTGTGTAGGTGGTTTGACCTTTGCGCTTCGCGCAAAACATATTTTATTCTACGCAAAATTTTCCACCCCACCCAAAAGAAAAGAGTGTGGGTGTGCGTACTGCGAAAAGGTAGACAACCCTGCGGGCTTTGTTTGATGGCCTTTCGACGATGAGCACATCGTTTGGAAAGCATCTGCTTGTTGGCATTTCGATCAAAAATATGAGCGGAGGCGGTATGACTCAAATATCAGAATCAGACAAATTGTTCAATTTTAAAATTGAATTCCAGTCACGTTTGGGCTCATAACTCGGAGGAGCTCGGAATTCTACGACTCCAACACTTTCATTTCTGACGTGCTTTCTCAAAATAAAATCGCCTCACAGGTTCTCTCTTTTCTACTTATTGAAGCTAATAAAATCACCAGCTTGTGTTTCTCACCGCAGGGCGTTCTAGCGAAAGCTTCATAAATTCGTTTTTAAATTATCAATTCAAATCACCGTGAAATGGGCGCTGATCGAGGGTAATAAATTTTGATACAACGATGGCGTTTAGAGATTTACTTCTTCTTTTGATGGTATCAGCAGGCAAGAAGAGAGGGATTTGAACACTTTGTTTCATAATCATGATTTAGCATTGATTGTTAGATTTTAGAGGAAGTAATGATGGATTGCGGACAGAGCTTTTTAACGTTTACCTTATTTAACTGCACTTGAATTTAAAACTGATGTCATTACCTGGAAGAGAGAGGAAAAAATAAGAATTAAATATTTATCTAACAGGTTAAATTTAAGGCTGGATTTTCATGGATCATGCAACGACATCGTAAGCACGAGCATCGAAATTTTTACGATGCTCTTGGATGGCGTTATGACTTAGCTATGACTCAAACCTAAATAACGGGCAGACCGCCATTTTTCCCGCAAGCGTTTCAAGAAGGAACGGTAGAAAATGGGAGAGAAACGCTTGGGGAAACGTCAACACAAAGCAACACGTGCACGGAAAAACCAAAGATATAAATTTTAGACAAATGCAGGAGAACTTTTAATTTAGAACCATTCAAAATTTATTTCCGGATAGAACAAAATAATATTAATATTAACAATGTTTGGCAGCATTTAGAAGAGCACAACAAAAAAATTCAGAAATTCAGAAATTCTGAAATTCTGAAATTCTGAAATTCTGAAATTCTGAAATTCTGAAATTCTGAAATTCTGAAATTCTGAAATTCTTAAATTCTGAAATTCTGAAATTCTGAAATTCTGAAATTCTGAAATTCTGAAATTCTGAAATTCTGAAATTCTGAAATTCTGAAATTCTGAAATTCTGAAATTCTGAAATTCTGAAATTCTGAAATTCTGAAATTCTGAAATTATGAAATTATGAAATTCAGAAATTCTGAAATTATGAAATAATGAAATTATGAAATTATGAAATTATGAAATTCTGAAATTCTGAAATTCTGAAATTCTGAAATTCTGAAATTCTGAAATTCTGAAATTCTGAAATTCTGAAATTCTGAAATTCTGAAATTCTGAAATTCTGAAATTCTGAAATTCTTAAATTCTGAAATTCTGAAATTATGAAATTCTTAAATTCTGAAATTCTGAAATTCTGAAATTCTGAAATTCTGAAATTCTGAAATTCTGAAATTCTGAAATTCTGAAATTCTGAAATTCTGAAATTCTGAAATTCTGAAATTCTGAAATTCTGAAATTATGAAATTATGAAATTCAGAAATTCTGAAATTATGAAATAATGAAATTCTGAAATTCTGAAATTCTGAAATTCTGAAATTCTGAAATTCTGAAATTCTGAAATTCTGAAATTCTGAAATTCTGAAATTCTGAAATTCTGAAATTCTGAAATTCAGAAATTCAGAAATTCTGAAATTCTGAAATTCTGAAATTCTGAAATTCTGAAATTCAGAAATGAGCATGAGCATGAGAGATCACCCATGGTTGCCCCAATTCAGAAATTCAGAAATTCTGAAATTCTGAAATTCAGGAATTCAGAAATTCAGAAATTCAGAAATTCAGAAATTCAGAAATTCAGAAATTCAGAAATTCAGAAATTCAGAAATTCAGAAATTCTGAAATTCTGAAATTCTGAAATTCTGAAATTCTGAAATTCTGAAATTCTGAAATTCTGAAATTCTGAAATTCTGAAATTCTGAAATTCTGAAATTCTGAAATTCTGAAATTCTTAAATTCTGAAATTCTGAAATTCTGAAATTCTGAAATTCTGAAATTCTGAAATCCTGAAATTCTGAAATTCTGAAATTCTGAAATTCTGAAATTCTGAAATTCTGAAATTCTGAAATTCTGAAATTCTGAAGTTCTGAAATTCTGAAATTCTGAAATTCTGAAATTCTGAAATTATGAAATTATGAAATTCAGAAATTATGAAATTATGAAATTATGAAATTATGAAATTATGAAATTATGAAATTATGAAATTATGAAATTATGAAATTATGAAATTATGAAATTATGAAATTATGAAATTATGAAATTATGAAATTATGAAATTATGAAATTATGAAATTATGAAATTATGAAATTATGAAATTCTGAAATTCTGAAATTCTAAAATTCTGAAATTCTGAAATTCTGAAATTCTGAAATTCTGAAATTCTGAAATTCTGAAATTCTGAAATTCTGAAATTCTGAAATTCAGAAATTCAGAAATTCAGAAATTCAGAAATTCAGAAATTCAGAAATTCAGAAATTCAGAAATTCAGAAACTTAGAAATTCAGAAATTCAGAAATTCAGAAATTCAGAAATTCAGAAATTCAGAAATTCAGAAATTCAGAAATTCAGAAATTCAGAAATTCAGAAATTCAGAAATTCTGAAATTTTGAAATTCAGAAATTCAGGAACTCAGAAATTCAGAAATGCAGAAATTCAGAAATTCAGACATTCAGAAATTCAGAAATTCAGAAATTCAGAAATTCAGAAATTTAGAAATTCAGACATTCAGAAATTCAGAAATTCAGAAATTCAGAAATTCAGAAATTCATAAATTCAGAAATTCTGAAATTCAGAAATCCTGAAATTCTGAAATACTGAAATACTGAAATTCTGAAATTCTTAAATTATGAAATTAAGAAATTCTGAAAATATGAAATTAAGAAATTTAGAAATTGAGAAATTCTGAAATTCTTTCTTAATTTCTTAATTTCTTAATTTCTGAATTTCTTAATTTCTTAATTTCTTAATTTCTTAATTTCTTAATTTCTTAATTTCTTAATTTCTTAATTTCTTAATTTCTTAATTTCTTAATTTCTTAATTTCTTAATTTCTTAATTTCTTAATTTCTTAATTTCTTAATTTCTTAATTTCTTAATTTCTTAATTTCTTAATTTCTTAATTTCTTAATTTCTTAATTTCTTAATTTCTTAATTTCTTAATTTCTTAATTTCTTAATTTCTTAATTTCTTAATTTCTTAATTTCTTAATTTCTTAATTTCTTAATTTCTTAATTTCTTAATTTCTTAATTTCTTAATTTCTTAATTTCATAATTTCTTAATTTCTTAATTTCTTAATTTCTTAATTTCTTAATTTCTTAATTTCTTAATTTTTTAATTTCTTAATTTCTTAATTTCTTAATTTCTTATTTTCTTAATTTCTTAATTTCTTAATTTCTTATTTTCTTAATTTCTTAATTTCTTAATTTCTTAATTTCTTAATTTCTTAATTTCTTAATTTCTTAATTTCTTAATTTCTTAATTTCTTAATTTCTTAATTTCTTAATTTCTTAATTTCTTAATTTCTTAATTTCTTAATTTCTTAATTTCTTAATTTCTTAATTTCTTAATTTCTTAATTTCTTAATTTCTTTATTTCTTAATTTCTTAATTTCTTAATTTCTTTATTTCTTAATTTCTTAATTTCTTAATTTCTTAATTTCTTAATTTCTTTATTTCTTAATTTCTTAATTTCTTAATTTCTTAATTTCTTAATTTCTTAATTTCTTAATTTCTTAATTTCTTAATTTCTTAATTTCTTAATTTCTTAATTTCTTAATTTCTTAATTTCTTAATTCCTAATTTCTTAATTTCTTAATTTCTTAATTTCTTAATTTCTTAATTTCTTAATTTCTTAATTTCTTAATTTCTTAATTTCTTAATTTCTTAATTTCTTAATTTCTTAATTTCTTAATTTCTTAATTTCTTAATTTCTTAATTTCTTAATTTCTTAATTTCTTAATTTCTTAATTTCTTAATTTCTTAATTTCTTAATTTCTTAATTTCTTAATTTCTTAATTTCTTAATTTCTTAATTTCTTAATTTCTTAATTTCTTAATTTCTTAATTTCTTAATTTCTTAATTTCTTAATTTCTTAATTTCTTAATTTCTTAATTTCTTAATTTCTTAATTTCTTAATTTCTTAATTTCTTAATTTCTTAATTTCTTAATTTCTTAATTTCTTAATTTCTTAATTTCTTAATTTCTTAATTTCTTAATTTCTTAATTTCTTAATTTCTTAATTTCTTAATTTCTTAATTCCTAATTTCTTAATTTCTTAATTTCTTAATTTCTTAATTTCTTAATTTCTTAATTTCTTAATTTCTTAATTTCTTAATTTCTTAATTTCTTAATTTCTTAATTTCTTAATTTCTTAATTTCTTAATTTCTTAATTTCTTAATTTCTTTATTTCTTAATTTCTTTATTTCTTTATTTCTTTATTTCTTTATTTCTTTATTTCTTTATTTCTTTATTTCTTTATTTCTTTATTTCTTTATTTCTTTATTTCTTTATTTCTTTATTTCTTTATTTCTTTATTTCTTTATTTCTTTATTTCTTTATTTCTTTATTTCTTTATTTCTTTATTTCTTTATTTCTTTATTTCTTTATTTCTTTATTTCTTTATTTCTTTATTTCTTTATTTCTTTATTTCTTTATTTCTTTATTTCTTTATTTCTTTCTTTCTTTCTTTCTTTCTTTCTTTCTTTCTTTCTTTCTTTCCTTATTTCTTTATTTCTTTATTTCTTTATTTCTTTATTTCTTTATTTCTTTATTTCTTTATTTCCTTATTTCTTTATTTCTTTATTTCTTTATTTCTTTATTTCTTTATTTCTTTATTTCCTTATTTCTTTATTTCTTTATTTCTTTATTTCTTTATTTCTTTATTTCTTTATTTCTTTATTTCTTTATTTCTTTATTTCTTTATTTCTTTATTTCTTTATTTCTTTATTTCTTTATTTCTTTATTTCTTTATTTCTTTATTTCTTTATTTCTTTATTTCTTTATTTCTTTATTTCTTTATTTCTTTATTTCTTTATTTCTTTATTTCTTTATTTCTTTATTTCTTTATTTCTTTATTTCTTTATTTCTTTATTTCTTTATTTCTTTATTTCTTTATTTCTTTATTTCTGTATTTCTGTATTTCTGTATTTCTTTATTTCTTTATTTCTTTATTTCTTTATTTCTTTATTTCTTTATTTCTTTATTTCTTTATTTCTTTATTTCTTTATTTCTTTATTTCTGTATTTCTGTATTTCTGTATTTCTGTATTTCTTTATTTCTTTATTTCTTAATTTCTTTATTTCTTTATTTCTTTATTTCTTTATTTCTTTATTTCTTTATTTCTTTATTTCTTTATTTCTTTATTTCTTTATTTCTTTATTTCTTTATTTCTTTATTTCTTTATTTCTTTATTTCTTTATTTCTTTATTTCTTTATTTCTTTATTTCTTTATTTCTTTATTTCTTTATTTCTTTATATCTTTATTTCTTTATTTCTTTATTTCTTTATTTCTTTATTTCTTTATTTCTTTATTTCTTTATTTCTTCATTTCTTTATTTCTTTATTTCTTTATTTCTTTATTATTTTATTTCTTTATTTCTTTATTTATTTATTTCTTTATTTCTTTATTTCTTTATTTCTTTATTTCTTTATTTCTTTATTTCTTTATTTCTTTATTTCTTTATTTCTTTATTTCTTTATTTCTTTATTTCTTTATTTCTTTATTTCTTTATTTCTTTATTTCTTTATTTCTTTATTTCTTTATTTCTTTATTTCTTTATTTCTTTATTTCTTTATTTCTTTATTTCTTTATTTCTTTATTTCTTTATTTCTTTATTTCTTTATTTCTTTATTTCTTTATTTCTTTATTTCTTTATTTCTTTATTTCTTTATTTCTTTATTTCTTTTTTTCTTTATTTCTTTATTTCTTTATTTCTTTATTTCTTTATTTCTTTATTTCTTTATTTCTTTATTTCTTTATTTCTTTATTTCTTTATTTCTTTATTTCTTTATTTCTTTACTTCTTTATTACTTTATTTCTTTATTTCTTTATTTTTTTTTCTTTACTTGCTTTTCTTCTTAATTTCTCCCTCTCTTCTAACCTTCAGCCAGAACTATGATGCAATTATCAAATATTTATTCCATAAAAATAAATATGAAAAAATCTATTTTTTCCATGTTTTCAACTTTCCGTGCATGGTAAACCGTACACACTGTTTAAAAATGTTCTATGTTTATGGGAAACACTCGTATCATAGGTGGCAATCAACATTTTCTTTGAATGACATACATTTCATGCTGTGAAATAAAATCAAAATTCTTTCTTGTTATTTGAAAACGTAAAAACCCACTTTAAAATAATTTGAGGTAGCCTATCGCCTCTTTTCAAAACTTTGTCGACATCAACATCAGCCGATTCCATTGTTGCCATTTTGGCATCGGAAAAATCTCATGTGTTTGCCAC